>NC_043709.1:24011205-24055046 GCF_006229205.1 Suricata suricatta | reverse complement strand
ATGGAGGATCATGGGGAGGGGAAGGGGGAAAGAGAGTTGGGGAGAGAGAGGGACACAAAACTTGAAAGACTACTGAATACTGAAAATGAACCTGAGGGTTGAAGGGGGAGGGCGGGGGAAGAGGTGGTGGTGATGGAGGAGGGCACTTGTGGGGAAGAGCACTGGGTGTTATATGGAAACCAATTTGACAATAAACTATTAAAAATAAATAAGTAAATAAAAAACCCCTTGAGAGTGTGGCATAGAGAGAGCAAGCCAGAAAGAACAGCAAGAGCATTCAGAGGAATGTTGCAACAATGTATACAATGAAAAATCATGGTGGCTTGCATGTGATGGTTGTGTATGGACAGAGAGAAGAATGCATACTCAAGACAGGCTCCAGGAGCAGAACCGGACTGCTACTTGAGAGAAAGGGCTTGAGAATGAACCTCAGCTTTCACCTTGATGGGCCTTTGTGGGTTAGCCTGTGATGCCATACACACAAGTGTTTATTTTTTCAGTGGGGTAGGAGGCAAGCTCTTTAGCTGAGAGCAAGTGGGGGTGGGGGGTAGTGCAGGTGAGGAGTGGTCTCAGGGACAAGCTCTGCAAGACTCACTACAGGAATGAAAGCTGAAACAAAGAGGATTCGAGGTAAATTTGGGGGCCAAATTAGACTGGAAAACAAATTTGTAGAGGTGCCTCTCACTACAATTATGTTTTTATTTTTCTCAGTAGATTTAAACTGTGTAGCTGAAGGAGCAAGAAAGTGAACACTACAATTGGAGTGTGATGGGAGCACAAGGGAGCAGTGCAATTGAGAAAAGTGATAGAAGATTCCAGAAAAAATCATGGGGGCAGGTTAGGGGTCATGCTCATTTTCACAAATTCACATTTTGAGCCAGAGAAGAGATAAAAAGAAGTGGTCTAATGTGACAAAACAAGGTGCTTTGAGGAAAGAAATTAAAATTTTGAAATAAAAATTGCCATAAGTAACAAATCAGATCTGATAGCACACATGGGAGGAAAAGGAGTTGGGGAGTGGGAGTTGACATTCACGTTGCAATTTTGTTTTTGTTTTATGTTGTTTGGGTTTGTTTTTTTGTTTTTTTTTGCAAACTATACCTCCTCACTACGCTCTGCCCCAAGGAACCCCAGTGGGCTTACGTTCTCCTGAACTTTGAGAATCATCAGAGAGGAAGCTACTGTTACCTAGGAGTGAGTGCTGCTCCCTATTTGGTGTCAGGATGGGAAACAACAAAGATGAGGGAGGGTCTTGGAAAGTGAGGTGCCTGGTTCTTGTGATAGAGCCTTAGTGTGAAGTGTCCTCCATTGACCTTTGCTTTCATAGGGACATAAGGACAAAGGTCATTTGTTGGGACATAGGATACAAGAGAAATATAGCATTGATAACAAGAGGAATTGATGGAAAACCTCAAAGATCTCAGAAGGATCATTGGCTAGGATAAAAGGAAACAATAATTCTTAATGGAGATTAAACAACATCAGAGAGTGACTTTTCTCCAATCTATTTTAAATCTAGAAGCCCTGTTCAGTGGCAGCCAAAAGATACAGTATCAGCACAAATGAACATGATGTCATGTACAAAGCATGTGACTATTTTTCACAATAATTTTATTGTTTTAGGAACTGTAACTATGAAGTGTAAAGTAACAGCAGCAAACATAGCTGATGCCTAAAAAGGCATCATTTGCAAAAGGTTAGGAAGAGAATAGAAATATGATCCAGAAGGAGGGTTGGTATTTTGTTTTTGTTTGTTCCTTAACAAGCCAAACCATTCAGAAAAAGAACATGTCCAGGGTGCCTGGGTGGCTCAGTTGGTGACGCTTCCAACTTTGGCTCAGGTTCAAGCCCCACGTCGGGCTCTGGGCTGACAGCTCAGAGCCTGGAGCCTGCTTTGGATTCTGTGTGTGTGTGTCTCTCTCTCTGCCCCTCCCTGCTCAAAAATAAATAAAACATTAAAAAAAATATATATATTTAAAAAAGAAAAAGAGCATGTCCTTAGAGATAAAGAAAGATATATGCAAAGTGCCTGATCCAGCAACCGGCACATTGTACTATAATCTCTAAATGTTAGCTTTCTCTTCTCCTTCTTAACAAAAAATTAAACATTAATTAGAACATTAGTAACACTTTTTAAAATTGTGACAGTGTAAACATAGGTACTTAAATGGGATTAACTGTATAGCTCCCATGCCTTGGGTAGACAATCTCCATCACATCCTGAAAACCAAATCTCACAACACCCTAAGTAGGAAAAAAAAATGTGTACAGTGCTACATTTAAATTTCATTTCCAAAACTGTGATGGCCCAGGGGCATTCAAAAAAAATTTTTTTATAATCATTCCAAAATATTGCTCCTGTAGCTTCAATTTTGAGTCAGAAAAGGGTGAAGAGTTGGATAAGTCAAGCTGCAATGGAATATGAGGCCCTTAAAATCTGAAGGTTGCTAAAATCAACATTTCTCTTTCAGCATGGTATTTTCAAAGGTATCTTTCTCCATCAGTAGTCTTCCCTCTCCCTTTTCCATCATCATTCATTATCCAACCAGCACTTTCCCTTCTCCCTATGCGTTTTGGTCTTTTGAAAACCCAGAGTTGCAGCTCATATGCCTTCCCTCACATTTGTCATTTTAGAATTTGCACCCACTGTTCTGACTTGGACAGTCAATGTTGTTTGATGCATGCTGTTTCTTAATTAAACAACCACTGGACGCCTAGACTGGCATGACTGGTTTTTATATAAACCTTGGGATTTGCAAGAATTTTTTTTTGTTTGTTTTGTTTTGTTTTGTTTTTGGTAATGGCAGCATCAGTGGACTGCCTTAGATCCTTTCCTGGATAGTTCTTGGATTTTCCTCTTTTCCCTTCACACCCACTTCCCCTGATAATCTCATTCAGTTTCATGGTTTTAAATATCATCTCTATATTGATGACTTCAAAATTTATATATTTGCTCCAGACCTCTTCTCTGAACTCTAACCTCACAGGTCCAGCTGCCTACTGAGTATCTTCCCTACTTGGATGTCTCATTTAGAATGTGTCCAGAGATGTGTTCTGGGCACTCATCTCCAAATCTGTTCTAGAGTCCTCTCCACCTCAGTAAACGGCTATTCTATTATTCTGGGTGACCAGGCTAAAAACATCCTTAATTCTCTCCTTATCCCACACACTGCATCCAATCTATCAGCAAATGCTGTTGGCTCTATCCATAAAATCGATCCAGAACTCAACTACCTTTCACCATTTCCTTGTCCATGCACTGTCAAATCCTGAGTTATGACAACAGCATTTTACTGGTCTCCCTACATTCCTCTTCAGTCTTTCTTAACAGATAAGCAACAAAACAAAACAACAAAAAACCACAAAACACGCAAAGAAACAAAAAACCCCACAAACCCACATAAGCCAAAGCGATCTTATTAAAAATAAATTGATCATTTCTTCCCTCTGCTTAAAACCTCCAGTGGCTTCCAATATCATTCAGAGTAAAAACCAATGACCTTATAATAATGACTTATAATAATTTAGAGTCCAAACTGGAATTACTTGAGAATGAAAAAGGATACTAAAAATAATTAACAGGCTTTAACTGATCGAGGTGTAAACTTGGGCCATCGTGACACATACTTCAAGGCCCCTCATTCTCATGATCTTTGTGACCTCTGACCTCACAGACCCCCCGCTCCTCTGCTTCGCTGCCAGCCCCGCTCACTGTCCCGATGGAGTTAGACACATTTCCTTGGGGTCTTTGCTCTTTCCCTGGATATGTCCACTGATCACTTCTGCTTTCCCTCAGGTCCTTATTCTAAAGTCTCTGTGAGGCTTTCCCTGGGAGGTCTTTCTAAACACGTAAAACCTCCGCCCCCCTTTCTAGCCCCTTCCCCTGCTTTATTTCTTTCCTTTAAACGATCGCTAACAGTCTATATAGTTTACCTTGTTTAGCACCTTACATTTGTAATGTAAGCTCAAGGACAGGAATTTTTGACTTTTTGCTCTGTATTCCCAACTCCTAACATAGTGCCTGGCACATAGGAGACACTTTATAAATATTCATAGAAAGAATGAATGAATGATGACTACTTTGAAAAGATCAGCACTTAGTAGATGTGTAACATCCAACATAGTTAATAAATGGTATTATTATTTTATATATAGTTATTTCCATATGATTCAATTTAGTAAATGTGTTTTGGACAGTTACACCTTGCAGAGACATATGCCAGGTACAGAGGTTGGGGGCTGGGAGCCACAGGGTATGTACAGTGATAGATGGGACAAAGTTCCCCAAGAATTGAACACTATAGGAGTAGAAGAGAAAGGGGACATGATATTATAGTCACATATGAGTGACAGTGCATGGGGGTGCATGGGGAAGGAGGATATATTTATTACTGAGTTTTCAGACACTTCTGATTACTGATCAAAAGCAATAACTTCTGTATTCTCTGTAATGATGCATTTTCCTCATCTTCCAGAGGCTCTTGTCCCTAATGCCGCCATTCTGGTGTCCAGGGTTCTCCATTCCTTGGTCGGAAGTGCCCCTTGTATGCCCAGACATACCTGACCTCCAGGTGCCTGTTCCTCATCTGCTCTTCATTGTCTGACCTTAACTTTTCAATGTGAATCTTTCACTACTAATTCATCATTTTATGTTCTGATTTCTCAAAGTTTCCAGAATATTTTAACATAACATTGGCAAAGTTAAACCATCTAATTGAACAAATGCAAAGCAAACAGATAGTAACAGATTTTTTTAATAGCTTGCACGGAAGTATTTTTGCAGGAAAAGTCTACTCTTTGAAATCAATAAATCAAAGTTTATTGATTTGATCTCTGGGTTTGTTCTATTTTTATGTAGCCTCTTTAATAATTTTAATCAACAACTACCCTCTGGATTTTCTTTAAATTAAAGGCATTATTTTTTTGAAGAGTGCTGTTAATCTCTAGCCCCACCCCTATAGGAAGGGAGTATCCCCAGGGTATGGATAAATGAAGCACTCTAGCCAAATATATACAACATTTTATTTTCAAGGAAGTTCGACAAAATTATAGCTAAGAATATACCTCAGAGAAAAACATTAATACATGGAATGACTAACTTTTGTTAGAAAAATTACTTAGGTAAAAAGTATTCCCCTTTCCCACCCAAAACAAACCAATCAAATAAAAAGTATATTAAATGCTATTAAAAAAAAACTATGGTCCTCATTCCCATATAGCTTACTTTATTTTATTTATTTATTTCTTAGAGTTTATTTATTTTGAGAGAGGGAGAGAACCAGCATGAGCAGGGGAGGGCCAGAGAGAGAGAGAGGAAGAGAGAGAATCCTATGTGGGCTTGAACTCACAAACCATGAGATCATGACTTGAGCCAAAACCAAGAGTCTGATGCTTAACTAAATGAGCCACCCAGGCTTAATCACCTCTTTGCACCAAAAAGATAAATTAAATAAATAATTTAAAATAATAATAATCTTAAAAAATGATCTTAGGTAATCTTAAGTCCAGACAGTCTGCTTGTTATATGTAATTTTTTTATCTAATGTAAAAAAATATTTGTTATGCAAAGCTCATGGTACCATATTACAAATTATCAATCACACTTAAGCTGCATATCATACCTAATAATTACCACAAGAGCTTAGTTTTAGTTTACTTTAAAAAAATTTTTAGTTATTATAAAGCCTAATCATTTAAATAATTTTGAGGCAAGCTAATAATCCCAGCTCTCGCATGGGCTGGCTCAGTTATTTGAGTTTGATCAAGTAACTGTAACTCATGAAAGCTCAATTTCTTTGTATGCAAAATAGGGTTAATAGTGGCACCTAAATAACAGGGTTCTTGTGAGGTTAAGGGCTATGGTGCACTCTGCAGGATGCTTGGCACACAGAGAGGCATCAGTAGACATTCGCTGCCACCATGACTCATGACCATTGCTGTGGCAAAACTGGCACATGCAGATTTCGGCGACTGAAGAAAACAAGTAGGTAACCAACAAGTAGTGATTAGCAAGCATTCCAACTCATGCATTACTTTATCTTTTCAGCTAAAAAAATCAAAATATTGCTTAGTGTATTATAAATGTAAATACCTGTGAAACTTGATTAAGTAATTTGCCATTTTCCGCACACTTGTGCCATACTGACTTTACCACAAGGTATTGAAGTAGCATCTTTTCGATGGCCAAAAAGACAAATGAATGCTCAGATGTTGAAAGGCATATGATTTGCACAACATATCTGGGAATTAATCATGCGCTATCTCATATTATTTAGTCAATCAGTCCATTAATGATCATGTCTGATCTCTTACCCAGTGGATTGTAAGGACTGCAAAGAAAAGGAACATGTATTGTTTCTGTATCCTTCATACTACCTGACTTGGGACAAAGGAATTTGAAACTAGTATAGTGGAAATAGCACAGGGTTAAAAGTCAGGAAACATAGATTTCAGCTGAGTAATTACAGACAAGTCATGTAACTCTCTTTAAGGCTTCAGATTACTCATCAGTCATGTGTTTTTCCATCGATGACATTTAGGTTCCTTTCCAAATGCTCTCATTCTAAGAAACACTAGCAAGACAGATTTTTGCCAATATTTGTCATTTTAATACACAACTTCTTTTGTCCATATCTATAGATGGAAAGAAATGGGTCCCTTAATTATAAATTTTGTTCACTCAGGAAACCTTGCCAGGAGCTCAGAGTTCTTGTCATTGACTATTCCATCGAACACAAATCCTGCGAACCTGTTTCAAAAAGAGCAGGCCTTCCGGGCCAGCCCTCTCCATCCTCTGCCCTGTTTTATCTTATCACACTCTGACATGCTGTGTATTTTACTAAGTATTTGTTCTCCGTCCTCCCTCCATCCTTCTCCCCCAACACCTAAGCTTCATAGGGATGGGGATTTTTATCCGTTTGGCCCAACACCATATCCCCAGCACTTGGAATGGCATCAGGCATATCATAGCCCCCAAATTATTTGATGAACAAATGAGTGAAAAAACACTATTGCCTTTATCCAACCACAACTTCTCTCATATTTTTATCAACTGTACGTCTCGATGTGAACCAGGGTTTCTGAATCTGATGCCCTACCCAAGGCTTATGTTCATTCCTCCCTCTGTGTCATTTAAGGATATTCTCCTACTTGTCACATCACTCATTTGTTCCTGCTCATTTATGCGGTCACAGGTTTATTGAATACCTATTGTGATCCGAGTAATGTGCTAAATGCTGGGGATACAAAGGCAAGTAAGACCGACACAGTCCTTCCCTGGTGCCTCATTTGAGACAGCTTTCTTCTGCTCTGTACCACCGCCTCTCTTGGAATGTCTTATATTCATAATGCCCTGGAGGAAAAAAAAATCTGTGTCGCTTGGTTGGTTGCTATCCAATTTTGATTAGAGCTCTTCTAACAGTGAGTTAACAGAGTAGAGGGCAGCAATGCTCACCTAAGGAGATGATAACTCCATAATTTTAGAGGTATTTTGGGGTCACTGGAACATTGGAATTTCCTAAACAGTGATAACTGAAATTCCAGTTCCACGAGACCTCACTGTGTGGTACCTAAAATGACTTGCTACATTTCCTCACTTCCCTCCATTTTCTGTACCCAGAGGGGATCTGAGGCTGCTTCTTTAAATCCCGAAAAAGCCTAATTAACCTCTCATCTTTAGCTTCAAAGTTATTATTACCTACTGCTATAACTAAATAGGAAACTAAACGCCCAATAGACATAGAGCCTTGATGTCAAACCTTGCCAAGTACCAGGCCTCCCTCTGCCTTTTTAATGCTTATTTGTTTTTGAGAGAGAGAGAGAGAGAGAGAGAGAGAGAGAGAGAGAGAGAGAGAGAGAATGGGGGAGGGGTAGAGAGAGAGGGAGACACAGAATCCAAAGCAGGTTCCAGGCTCTGAGCTGTCAGCACAGAGCCTGATGCGGGGCTCAAAATCACAGAGTGTGGGATCATGACCTGAGCCAAAGTTGGGCACTTAACTGACAGCCATCCAGGTGCCCCTCTCTGTGCCTTTTAAAAAATTATCAAGGTATATTTGAAAATTGAGAATTGTACATATTTAAGAAGTACAATTTGATGATTTGATATACACATACATTGTGACATAATCACCATGTTCAAGCTAATTAATGTACCCATCAGCTCAGATAGTTACCATTTTTTTGCATGTGTATGGTAAGAACACTTAAGATATACCCTCTTAGTGAATTACAAGCATACAACTAAGTATTGTTAACTATAATCACTTGCTGTACATTAGATCTGCAGAATTTACTCATCTTGCATAACTGAAACTTTGCACCCCTTGAACATCTCCCCCATCTGTGCCTTTTTTTAAAAAAACAAAAGTGATCAAATGGAATTTATTCTAGAAATTCAAGACTGGCTTTACATTTTTTTACATCCATTTTATTTATTTACTTTTTTAAAATTAACATTTATTTACTTTTGAGAGACAAAGTACAAGCAGAAGAAGGGAAGAGAGAGATGAAGACACAGATTCCAAACCAGGCTCTAGGCTCTGAGCTGTCAGCACAGAGCCCCATGTGGGGCTTGAACTCACAGACCATGAGATCATGACCTGAGCCAAAGTCAGAGGCTTAACCTACTAAGCCATCCAGGCAGCCCCCATCTGTGCCTTTTACCGGGATTTTGGGAGCACTTAATACCTCCAAATCAGCATTTCCCAACTTGTGCTCTGTGGATCTCTGGGGCTCCAAAGGCTAGTAATTGGAGTTCTGCAGAAAGAGGGCCCCATGGACAGGTACATTCGGGAAATGTCACATCCCACATTTCCCACTTGAGGATACAGGACACCTAATGAGGACATTTACGTATTTATAGATGTTAATTTTGTTAAACCCAGTGTTTCCCAACCTAGTTAGTCATGGAACATTTTTATTCCCCGAACACTGCTGACATCTCAGAGGGCATTCCTGCTCAGGAGAAAGCTGTTTGGCAGCGCCTTTTTAACCTTCAGGTCACATTCAAATGAAAACACATGGTTGTGAGAGAGTGAGCCAGAAGAGAGATGCATACACCTCTCTGCAAGCAGTTCTTGGGAGTCAATAGTGAAGAGAAAACATAGTTTTGTGAAACAAACACTAAACTTACAGTCAGAAAACTAGTGATTTAGTCCTGCCTCTGCCATATAACTAATTAATGAAATGTTGTTGGGTAAATCACTTCTCCTCTGAGCCTTAGCCTCCTCTCCTGCAATGGAGGGTCCATTTTCAGATAACCATTCATTGTAACTGCTGACCAACATAGGAAATTGCTGTGGGGCAGATTTAACTTTGATTTAACTTGAATTAAAGAGTATTCTTCTGGGTGACTTTTGGGGCCTACATTTTAAAAAGTCCTCTTTCAGATGACTGGTGCCTTCAACTCTGAAGATGGAGGTATCTGATTTCTTAAACATGAAGTTATAGGTCTAAGGCCCTAAATGCCCAAAAAAGTATTTTGGAATGAATAACAGAAACAAATGAAGTCTGGGATATATTTATGTTAGCTTGAGTAGAAGGGTAATATCTAGAGAAGTCTTCAGAAGTCTTATATTGATTGGAGGAAGATCCAGGTCTATAATAATATTGTAAATAAGCAACAAATGAAATTTAAGACTACTTGTTTGACCCCAGGTTAACTGACTTATTTTTCTGATCAGCCAATTTCCAAAGATAGAGATTGGGGATGATGTAGAATTGTACTGCAAAATTAATTTGTAGCTCAGCACTAACTTATATTCCAAAGCAACACAGGGGAAGTAGGTAGTAATCAGTCCCAGACAAGTATCCTCTGACCCTTGTCTTTGAGGAAGACTCTCTTCTACTCCCTGACTCAGCAGGCGAAGATTCATTCCCAAACCTGTGCTCTGAAGGGAAGAAATTCTATGAGGGTTTAGAGCATACATACAAAAACACTCTAGAGGGAACTGGATGGCTCTTGATTTTCTTTTCTTGCCATTGAATTATAAGTCGCTGAAATAACAGCTACCATGAAAAACAATTTTAAGAAGCATTTTTAGGCTTATTCATTTATTTTAAAAGAGAGGGAGAGAGTGTATGCCAAGGAGGGGCAGAAAAAGAGGGAGAGAGAGAATCCCAAGCAGGCTCCGAGCTGTCAGCACAGAGCCTCATGTGCCCCATCCCCCCAAAACTTTAACTGGATTTAAAAGGTGACTAAAACTGAAGATCAAAGGTGAAACATAATTTGGCTTTAAAGAAGATAAGATTTTGCTTCTACTCTAAGTTAAATAAATGTTACTTTAGTCATTGCTAAGTAATTGCTGGGCCATCATAATATGGTCAATGTGATATTTGCTAAGCAAGCATGCCTGCCATCTGGTTACTGAAACTGTATTTTTGCTATTTCCTAGGTACGCATGGCCCAGTAGCACTGAGATGCAGGGAACCGATATGAGCATGTGAATCCATTCCAAAGCCACTCATTTGTTTGGAACACAAAGTGTTCTCCACGTAAGAAAACAATGAGTCTAACTTATCCGTTTCTTTCCTGCCCTTGTATCTTTTAAAATGTCCATTATGACAGGGTGCACACGGGTTTACAATACGAAGCCAGCTGTAGAGACCAAGAAGAACCATGAACCAGTCTATGGGCTGTTTGTGCCCCATCCCGCATGGCCCCCCTGCCAGCAGCAGTGGGCCTGGTCTGCAGGACGCACACAGAAGAAGGAGCTGGATAATACGGTAAAAGTCCATAGGTGTTTATGGTACTAGGAAGAAGAAATCCTCAAACCTGCCTTTTTCATTAGGCCCCTCACAAGCACCCCTTTCCCTAAACTAAAAGTAGGATTAGCGGCACTGACTACAGTGCCTGACACATAGTAGGGGCTCAATAAATGTTCACTAAGTACACTCATCTGGGAAGTCTTTAAATAGTAATACAAAGGACTGCTAGAAAAGAGCTTATCTTAGTCTTTGTAGCCATTGTACTACAGGGATGGGACAGATGTCTCATGCGCCGTCCTGGCTTCCTCAGCCTTGGTACTATTAACGTTTTGGGCTAAGAATTCTTTGTCAGGAGCGGGAGTGGGGTGCTATCTTGCACACTATAGGAGGTGCTGCAGAATCCCTGACCGTCACCCACTACATGCCAGTAAGTGTCCCTCCTCCCAGCAAAAATGTCTTTAGACAAGGCGCCGGGGTGGCTCAGTTGATTAAGCAACTAACTGACTTCGGCTCAGGTCATGATCTCATGGTTCATGGGTTTGAGCCCAGCGTTGGGCTCTGTGCTGACAGCTCAGAGCCTGGAGCCTGCTTCGGATTCTGTGTCTCCCTCTCTCTGCCCTTCCATTGCTCTTTCTCTGTTTCTCTCTGTCTCTCAAAAATAAATAGGCATTAAAAAAATTTTTTTTAATGTCTTTAGACACTGCCATATGTCCCCTTGGAGGGGACCCAGAGGGTGGCAAAATCACCCCTAGTTGAGAACCACTTATTTAGTCTGTGTGTTCATGATATGTACTATAATCATAAAGATCATTCTCTTCTCTTTTTTTCTGAATCAATATTTTTTAAATTTTATTTTATTTATTTTTTTAAAGTAAGCTTTACACCCAATATGGGGCTTGAACTCATGACCCTGAGTGAGCTCTACCTACTGAGCCAGTCAGACAGCAGTCTGAGTCAATATTTTTTTTAAAAGAAGCATCATGCTGTTTTTAATTTTTTTTTTTTTTTAAAGAAAGAGGGAGGGTGAGAGACAGCAAGGGAGGGGCAGGGAAAGAGGAGAGAGAGAATCCTAAGCAGGCTCTGCACTGTCGGCACAGAGCACAATGTAAGGCTAGAACCCAGGAACTGGGAGATCATGCCCTGAACTGAAATCAAGAGTTAAGAATCAGATGCTTAACTGACTGAGCCATCCAGGTGCCCCTGAATCAATATTTCTTGATCCACATGGAGGTATTTTATGCTCTTAATTTGCTTTCACTTAACTTATTTTTCTCTAAATGATTTCATAATGCTCTGCAGGGAGGAAAACTTCCTAAGCATATCCATATAGGTTAAAAAGACCTGTTTCCCATTTAGGGAAGGGGAAATATGAAACAAGGAGAAAGCATTCTATACAGAAATTGGACTAGTAGCTAAGGAAGCTGTTTTGCAAAATGAGATTGAGATGGTTTTGAGCCCCAAAGAACTTCTTTTATCTTAAAAGAAACTACCTTCATTTGTTTACTATGCACTCTTATAATCTTAACAATAAAACTCCTGTTATACAAAAGTCTCCTGACAAACAGATTTTTTTTCCTCCCTTGGCTTTCTGTTTATTTACTTCCTATTTATGTTAATAGTTTCGGGAAGATACCAGCATGTGTGGACTCCAGGGACAGGCAGTCTCAGTAACTCTGGTCCCTTCAGAAGCACAGTCAGTAGGCCCACTAATTGAAGAAATTATTAACCTTTTAAACCTCTTAGAGTGGCAATGTTGTGTGTCTATGCTTTCTTAAAATTAAAACCTTAGAATTCCAACTTAAACCCAGCCAGTGACCAACCTGCTTGAAAATGACTACATGTCCATATCTAAGGGTGAGAAATAATTTATGACAAATAAAGCTCATGAAAAATTCTAATTTCATTCATGTTACTACAAGTATACCTTCATGCTTTAAAAAAAAATGTGGGCTGGTAACATTTTTCTACCTTACTTGCAGTCTAGAGTTAAACACGTGCTCTTACCTCTCCTCCAGTGCACGGAAAGGGATTGGAGTATCTCGAAGTGCAAACAGCTCCCTTCTTGACAACATCATCTTCCAAACCGAATGTGGCCGAACAGTTAGTTGCAAAGTACTTGTAAGGCTTCCACGTCTTCCCAAAGTCCTGGGAGCGCTCCAGCACCATGGCTGCTGGCCTGGGGGACTTGAACACCATGATTAGGTGAGTGAAGTAGAATTCAGCTTCCAGATCTAACTGGATTTTTTCTCTGTGCACATCCTCGGCAGACTGCCACCACGTGCGAGGGAACCTGAAGGAGGAGTCTGCCATGGCAGCTGGCAGGTGAGCCACGTGAGGCTGGGCAGCGTTGCACTTGTCACATTTGGGCTGCCGACAAGTCAGATCCGCCTTCTCACTGTAGGAGCAGTACAGTTCAGTAGCGTTCTGACCACAGGTGGTGTCTGCCCAGAGTTTCCTCCCTAAAGCCAAATTTCCCATCCGAGGGTTGCAGGCTTTTTCACAGCGGGAACTCACTCCAGCTCCTCCACTCAGTCCTAGGGAAGGGAAAGCATATGTTATTCAAGACAAACCCATCTGGAAAGCTCTTCTGTCAACCTAGTCTGTCTTCAACAGTCAGGTTACCCCCAAAGAGCTTATGACTTTCAGTAAAGAGGAAATTCTATCAGATTTGAGCGTGGGTACTGTTCTGGATATATACATACAAGGGTGTGAGTGTGCGTGTGTGTGCGTGCGTACATTTCATGTTAGTTATAAAATTCACAAAAGGGAAAAATCATTTCAGAAAGAGGACAAGGGGAAGGGAAATGGAAACACTGGGGAAAGGAAAATGGGCCTAAACCTTTAAAGTACTTTGCTTTCTAAACGTTCTCTATATTTGAAATATACTTTCTTTGTTTTGAAGTCATGACTTAAATGGTACCAAAAAACAATCATGTGTTTAAGATCACCCAATTTAGTCTTTCAAATGTAATTTGAGTCCTTAGCATTACCTAACATGCTTATTAGAGGACATCAAAGAGGAAATGTAGAATTCTATTATATTTTTAAACCAAAAATGTGAAGGAGCCAATTCCCTAGGAAAAGCAACAGGAGATATTTAATCAATATCCAACTGGATCTCATTTAGGATAGTAAAGCTACAGACCACTGGAGCGCAGATGCATAATATCTGTTTTTTAAGATTAAGTATATGTAAGAAAAAACTCTCTAAACTGTGGAATGGTAGAAAAGCCTATTTGACATGCTCTCTGCCTCTTGAGTGCTTCACCCTATGACAGGTTACATAGTAGTTGCCTGTTTGCTTAATAGGACAATGTGTACAGTCTGGCAGCCACTAACAGTGCCTTTAAACAATATCTGTGAACTAAAACACCTTCTTAAAGAAACATGTGCTTCCACCCAAACAAAGGTCCAACAGACTTTAATGTTTCAAAATTACTTAAAATGATAAACATTATCCACTTATTAACATCCTGACTGCATATTTTAATCCTTTAATATGGGTTTGTCATCTTCATTATGAATACCTTAAGCAAAATCATCTATTTTAAAAGTTAAAACAGAGAAGGAAAGAAGGAAAAGGAAGTTAAACCCTAAATTCTGGCTAATTGAATGTTTCTGCTTCTTAAGAGAGAGCACCTCTGAACTGTTATCACTGTACTGCTGGAGAAGCTAAATGACAGCTTAGACTAAAACAGAGACATTTCACACGCTGACTGACAATCACCAGCCCCACATAACCTCCGCAACCAAAAGAAAGGGCTTCCATAGGCGTACATTTTAAATGTCAAATTCAAATGTGCATTATGCCTAGACTCTGCTTGCCACTGCCCTGATTAGCTGGGGCAACAGTTGCTTGTGGCCAGGATCGCCCAAACACACAGTGCACTATGACTCACCTGTAAAGCATTTCGGGGAAAATCATATACTGCCCGTACAAGTATTTTTGACTTGAAACACTTGCCTCGTGATATTTATTTACAATCTCTTGGTTGCTTGCATGTTTTTGCCATAACATGGTTTGAAAAGGGAAAAGGTTTAATCTAGTTCACTTTGTGGTTGGGAGAGCATGCAGTACGTGCAGGCAGGGGTGCATGAGGACTCAGAAATCAAGTAAAATCTTAGACCTTTAATGGCTCCTTGGGGGAAAGTATTCAATAATTTTAAATGCCTCTGAACTAGTAAGTACAGATAAGATTGGAGCCAGATAATCAGTGGACAAAATACTTGGAGATAGATCCCTAAAGAAATGACTATTCAAGTATAGCAAGGATACTCCTATGATCACACTGATTTGGGGCGAAGATTCTACAACTTTTTTTTTTTTTTTTTTTTTTTTTTTACTGTGTGCCAGCGTCTTTGTGGGCAGAGTAGGAGAAGCCCAAGGGAAGGTACAAGTGCGCCAATGCTCTCTATCCACCAGTCAGTCCCTCCAGCCCACACTCCTCTCTCTAGGGCGAACGAGAAACGTTTGAGAGACTGGACGGCTGAAGAGTGCCTCGCCTTCTTTCCTCCTCACACACTGAGCTGCACTTACGTCTACCTGGAAACCAGGTGACCCGCACGCGGGAGGGAGAGGAACGGAAGGGGCTCCCGAATTTAGAAACGGCGCGCTAGGAACCGGTGGCCGAAGGGAAGCCCAGGAAAGCCGGGACGGGAGTAGGAGAGACCGAGAGCCTCCGACGGCGCCTCTGCAGGTCGTCCGGTTACCGAGACTGGGAGCAGACCCGCCTCCGACCTCCCACGGAGCCTCAGCCAGGGTACCAGTTCCCCAGGGGCGGCCGGCCAGCTCCGTGCAACGCAGGGCGGTCGCCACCTATTTTCCCAGGCCGGCGTCTCAGTGCGTTCCAGCCGCTGCCACTGTGGAAGGGCACACACCCCGCCCAGGTGTCCCTACCTGGTTCTCCAGGGCCCAGCGCGAGGCCGGGGACCACAGGGAGAGCTCCCCCCAGAGAGCGGCCGCGGCCCACGCGCGCCCAGGGTCGCTGGGCCAGCCCTCCCCATCGTTCCTCAGGCCATGAAGTGCCGGGGGATGGCGAGCTTGGTCCTTTGTTCCCTCACAAAGTGGAAAGGCAGTTTTTTACAAGCCCAAACCGAGAAAGAAACCAAGGTCGTGCTATCTCCGGCAGGGCGTACCCAGGCTATCGGGTTAGCCAAGGGCATGTGTATCGCAGCTGCAAAAAAATCAATAGTATTTTAAACTGTGGAGACCCGGGGAAAAGAGGCGGAACATGGCCACTCATTTCATCCTCGGGAGCCGAGCTTGGCGCTCCCAGCCCACACTGCCCTGCACCCCCGAGTCCCGAGCTGGGGAACAGAAAAAGCGAGGGAAGGGGGGTGGGGGCCCAGCAGCGTCACCACCCACCTGCGGCCACCGCGGAGCAGCCCCAGAGCAGCAGCAGCCGCGCGCAGCTCCCCATGGCCGGGAAGAGCCGGGAGGACCGGGGCCGGGCGGGTGCGGGAGGGAGCCGAGCCCTCTCGGCGGTGGGATGAAGCGCCAACAGTCCTCAGGAAGAACTGGGGCTCTTTATTTCTTCCCCCTCCTGGGGCGCCAGGCTCGGTCAGCGGGTGCTGGCGGCTGGGAGCCGCGGGCCGGGGCCGCGCCAGGCGGTAGGGTGACCCTCGCGCACCGGCCTGGAGGGGCCCGGGCACCTCGGTGGCGATGGGAGCCCCCGGACCATAGCCGGCCTGGCCGCGCTGCCCCTGCGGAGCGGTCCCGCGGGCTCCTCCGCCGCTAGCCCGGGGCTCAGCACCCGCAGCGGCCGCTGAACTTTGCGAGACCTTTCACTTCCCGGCCGCCACCGCCGCCGCCGCCGCCGCCGCCTCCTGGGCGTCCTCCTCCGCTTTCACCACCTCCTCTTGCTGCTGCGCCTCGCTCCCGTCCTTCTCCATGGGCAGTTCCATGGGATGCATTTTTATTGCACCGACACCGCGGCGCTCCGGTGCCAGCCCTCCTCCCCTTGCACCTCCACCCCTTCCTCCTGCCCGCCCCCAGCGCTCGCTTGACAGCCGGGGCGGTGCAGCCTGCGCTGCCGGGTCGCCGCCGCCGCCGCCGCCGCCCCCGCCCGGGGAGGGGTCCTCTGGCCCAACCGGCGGTCCCAGCAGCCTCCTAACAGCCCATCCCGCCCGCCTTACCCCCCACGTGCACGGGTCACCTCGGCCCCCAGCTTTCCTCGTGCCCCTCCCGGCTCACGCCCTGCATCTCCCTGCGTGACCCCCCTGGTGCCCTTCAGCACCCACAGGCCTCTTCTGGGAAGCAGTCTCCCACCTTCTCCCGGAACATTCCAGAGAGCAGTTGACTCCTTCTTGATCAGGTCAGGGCATGCCAAGGGGCTTAAAAAACCGCGAAACAGGCTAGCGCCTACTTCCCACATCCCCCAGCAAAACAAACCCTCCTCTCCACTCCTCATCTCGGCCACCCCTTCTCTGGGAGTCTCACGATCCAGGAAAGGAACTCCCCGGGCCAGCCCCGGCTATGGGCTTTGGAGAGCGCACTAACTGCTAAGTGGCCTTCGGGGCTTCTCTGCTGTCTTTAGGGGGGTGGGGGAGGGCATCTCGACTGAACAGTCAATGCTTGCTTTATCCGAGAAGTATCCATTTTGATGTATAAAGGTGCTCCCTAACTCAAACTCAAGGTGCTAAAGAAGAGGGTCAAAGGATTAGCTAATGGGCAGTTTAAAACATCCTTGTCTAGAGGCCCGGGTAAGACAAAGAGAAACTGGTCTTTCCAAGTACTCTCTCTCCATATAGAATGTGTTGTGGTGTGTGTGAAATAATGTTGTGAATTACATTATGGCTAGCAATTTAGTAGCAAGCAGAAGCAGCTAATTGTGGATAAGATTGCACAGGGCTGCTGCTTATGGAAGATTACATCCACTGGAGTCTGGGATATTTGCAACTACTATGAAAATATAATTCTATGCACACATCCAGGGGGATAGGCAAAAGTTAAATAGAGAACCGTGTTTTATTGCTGTGTTCATTTTGTGTCTTTGAATATTTTCCAGAAAATTAACTACATTACAGAGACCATTCAGTTGTCTGTTACTGATGATGACAATTCAGAGTTTTGGGTCTCATGCACATATTTTTCATGACTCACCTGAGGATATATAAAAAGTTTGTATCTCCCAGGAAGAAATGGGATGAGGTCAGCTTCGTCCACTTGGGAAACATTAACATTATTCTTCTGACCAATTCTAGGGAGTGGCAAAAGGTATGGGACAGCAAATTGTTTAACACTTTAGAAAATAAGCCTTCTGAGTTTTCAAATACTGGCAATGTTGGGACTTTCTTCATATCTTATGAATATACTCCCATTGGAGTCACTGAAATACCTCTCCAAATTATTCTTTTTATCAAATAAATGATAGGAAGTTATAGTAGTCAAGGGGTTGTGGCACCAATATTAACCTAGTAACCAAAGCAAATGAAGGAAGGAAGGACGAAAGAAAGAATCACATTTATCATTAACCTGAGTCTGCTGTATTGAGGCAGAACTACTCCACTTCTCTTTACAAATTTCAGAAACATTTACTATCTGCGCCAATCCCGGCCTTGATAATATACTTCCTTGATTGCTCTATAACTGGTTCTTGTTTCTTTTAACAAGACAGTAAGTTCCTTCGTGGCAAAGCAATCTTTCATATTTAGTCCATACAAAACATTGTGTTTTTCTTATATTCCTCATTATTCTTAACTGAGAGCACCTGCTAGGTATATAACAAACTTTCATTAAATATTTTTTATTGAGTTATGTTAAAAATTATTGGTGTGTACTAAGAACAGGTTTAAGAAGAAAACAATTGAAATCAGAATGATTCCCCATATTCTAAAGGGATCTCTACCCTTTATACCAATACCTTCCATACAAAGAAGCTCGGGAGAGAAAAGTAATTAGCATTCTACTCAATGTCATTTGGTTATATAGTCCAGTTATAAATTTTATTTCCTTTTTGAAGAAGCTGTCCAGGGGAACTTTAACTACATTAGGAAAATTGGGACACATGCGTGTCTCAGTTCATTAAGCGTCCAACTTTTGCTCAGGTGATGATCTCAAGGTTCAGTGAGTTCGAGCCCCTGGTAGGGCTCTGTGCTGACAGCTCAGAGCCTGCAGCCTGATTTCAGTTCTCTTCCTCCCTCTCTGCCCCTCCCCTGCTTGCAGTCTGTCTCTGTCTCTCTCTCAAAAATAAATAAACATTAAATTGTTTTAAATAAGGAAAATTGTGCTCAGTAATGAGTAGTATTTCATTGCTTATGATTATTTTGTAAAATTTGAGTAATGTTTTCAGAATTTTCTTTTTTATATTTATGAATTAGTGGGAAGCTTAGCAAACCTCTGAAATTTCAATAACAAGTTTCCAGAAGCCACATACTTGACAAATTAAATCTAGAATACTCCCAAGAATTTGCAAGAAAGCTAAAAGGGCCTTTAAGAACTAAAATAGATGGCAAAAAGTCCATGCACCAAAGATCTTATTCATGGGAGAGCTCTTCAGATGTTCACTTAAATTATTCATGCAATGTTAATAAGTTTGGTTATGCTGTTTTCTTAGACCACAACATATTAGAAGTAACAAGTTAGAATGAAATGGGATGACTTTAAAACAAGAAATGAGTTGAGGCCAGCTGGTAATAAGGAGAATGAGAGAACTATAAAAAGTAACTGTAAGAACAAAAAACCACACAGCAGTCTGAGTGAGGCCTTTGAGTGCAGAGGCAAAGCACCAAAAGGCTGAAAAGGTTTCACTCTGCTATAGCTTATCACAGTGAATGAGGTTACTAATGGAATCTCGAATACTCAGCATCAGAGAGGACCTTAGGAATCTTTGAGCCCAACTGCCTAACCCATAGGAACCCTCTCCACAAAATCTCTAATAGTCATCCAGTTTCTGTTCTAGAAACCTCAGTAAACAAAAGCCTCAAAAGCAGCCCTTTTCATTTTTGGTAGTATTTTATATAACCATGACATCCCCTTCTTAAAGTTCTACTATATTCAGGGATGCCCGGGTGGCTCAGTCCGTCAGCCTTTCAACTGCGGCTTAGGTCATGATCTCACAGTTTGTGAGTTTGAGCCCTGCGTTAGGCTCAATGCTGGCAGCTCAGAGCCTGGAGTCTGCTTTGGATTCTGTGTATGTCTGTATGTCTCTCTGCCCATCTCTTGCTCATTGTGTCTCTCTCTCTCTCTCTCCCTCTCTCAAAAATAAGTAATAAACATTAAAAATTTTTTTTAAATAATCTACTTATGTTCATTGTTTAGCCTTCTCCTATTATACAGAATAGGTCTAATTTCTTTTCTGATAGGTATTTAGAGACTTGAAGTCAAGTTTATATATATATGTAGGTATGTGTATATAAGTACATACACATACCTACATATATATACAATTTATTGTCAAGTTAGCTAACATACAGTATATATAGTGTGCTCTTGGTTTGGGGGGTAGATTCTCATGACAAAGTCAAGTTTTATTGCTCCTCCTCTTAACTATTCTTTTCTCCAAGTGTTTAATTGTCCATCTGGCACAATTTCCAAAACTTTCACCATCCTAATCACCCCCTTTCAGATATATGACAATTTGTCAATGTTGTTCTTATACTGTGCATCTGGAACTCAACTCCAGGTTTATCTGTATTGGTGTAGAATAAAACAGAACTGGTAGGTCCCTTAATTTAGGGCTGTAGCCTAAAAATACATTAGCAACTTTGTGGTGTTGACTGATATTATCCTTGAAGCAAATTAAAATCCCCTTTTCATATATTGATGTCTTCAAGAGTTATTGATAAAAGAAAATACATTTTGTCTAATTAGAAGGAAAGAGTTCTATTAAAATACATTGAAGGTAGTAAGCATTCAATAAATATGAGTTTAAAGAAGAAATCAACAAATTTAAATTGGGAAACTGGAAAAATGGTTGAAAATGCTAAAGAGAACTATTAGTTCTGAACGGGATAAGTATCTATTTTCGAAAAAATAATCACTTCCATGTAAAATTTGACTCTTCAACAACACTGTATACATGTGGTATTACTATACATTTGCAAGGAAAGGAAGAAATTTGCAATAGTGATTTTTTAGTGTACATAGTATGTCTTCTCCACGAAACTGTAAACATGATCTCATTTATCCTTGAAGTGTCAATGTGCGGGAGGGAACAGGAATAGTTGCGTGCATTTACAGAGAGAGAAAGTGATGTGAAAGATATAAGTGCCAAATTTAGATCATCCAATAAATACATGCTGGAGATTGGGCATGGTTTCCAGATTGGAAAAAAAAATCATTGTTTATCCATCAATTTTCCATGAATACGATCTTATCTCTCTTGGAACTAGAAGACTATTGGTAGAAAATTAGATGGAGAATTCTTTCCACTGAAATAATCCTATATTTTGTTTCCTACCTGGTCTATGCCCTTTAAAAACATCATCTTGGGAATTTCCTTAAACTTTAATCTAAGCCTCCTGCCATTGGCACTGTTTCTTATTTTATGTGCTTCCTGGCTCCAGCTGCTCATTCCTAGGAAGGGAGTGAGAGCCTTTGAAACTACATGTGCTCTTCCAGGAAGGTAAGCAGTGCTTTTCTTTAAAAAAAAAAAAAAATGCACGCATGCTCTCTCATGTTTAAATTAATTATATGGAGCCTAGAAAGTTCGAACAAACAAGAACAGTTTTGTTATTACAGAGATAGCTACTCTCAGTATGGTATTGACACAAATTTTAAACACTTTCTCCTCTAAGTAGCTCTTAACTAAAACTTTCCATCCATACTGCTATTTCTGACATTGATGAAAAGATGCTCAGAGACAAATTATTACTCTTTTAACTGTAAGAGAATAGACAAACAATTACTAAAGGCCCCATGAGGATGAAAGAGCAGGAAACAATATGGATGATTCCTTTCACTTACTCACTTTTTTTATGTAATAGTGTTGTTGTTAGGAGCATGGACTGGTCTAACTTCCCAGGTTTGATCCTGGCCCTGCTACCTACTAGCTGTGTGACTGTGGGCAATTTATTTAACCTGTATGTGCAACTATTCCCACATCTGCCATATCGGAATAATAATAACACCTAATTAATAAGATTATTATTAATATTAACTGAGTGAATATTTAGGAAGTAGTAGGCAAGAGCAAGACACAGGAAGCACTTTAAGTTTTGCTGAATACACACAATAGCAAAATACAAATCCATCATGTGCATACACTCTCTTTTGACCTGCCCTGGAATTTCATCTTCGAGTTATATAGAAATATTTAGTAGGCAGAAACTAAACCATTGCCCTGGATTAATTTTAAACTTTCTTTCTTTCTTATTGTCTTCTTTTAGAGAGAGAATGCGACAGTACATGAGTGAATGTGGAGGAGGGGCAGAGGGATGGGGAGAGAAAGAATCTTAAGCAAACTCCATGCCCAGGTGAGAGCCTAACGTGGGGCTCTATCTCACGGCCTGACCATGAGATCATGACCTGAGCTGAAATCAAGAGTCAAGATGCTTAACTGACTGAGCCATTGAGGCGCCTCTACTCTGGCTTCATTACATCTATGAAAGCATCACACAGGAAATGAAAGTATGAAGCAACAACTCTTCTCTAGCTAGAGGGAGAAGGAAATTAACACTGGTGGAGCAGCTACAACTTAGAGGCACTTTACAATTCTCACAACTATCTAAGGTTAGGTCATCAACTCTTGGATGAGGAAACTGAAGCTCAAGAAAGTTAGATACCTGAGCCAGGTCGCAGAGTTAAGTAAGCAGACAAAGTTAGGTGTGTTTGATTTTATTTAACTTTTACAATTTTTTTACTTGTTTCAAATTTTTATTTAAATTATAGTTAATTAATATGTAGTATAATATTGGTTTCAGGAGTAGAGTTTAGTGACTCGTCACTTATATACAACACCCAGTGCTCATCATATCCAGTGTGTCTGATTTTAAGTGGAATCTTCTTCATTTCCTTTTTCAGGAGAGGTAGCATAGCTAGGCAGTTAGAGGAAGGGTTCAACAGTAGACTGCCAGTGTATTCATCAGTTAAAAACATTCCTAGAATGTTTTATACTTTGATGATCACAGTTTATTAACCACCACCTTTCTGCTTATTACCCAATCTCACTTATGTGATTCAGGGATGTATATCCCACTGTCAATGAACAGCTCTACTTGGACACCTCAAATTCAATACATTCAAAATGAAACTCATCATTTTTCTCCCCTAACATGTTATCCCTCCTATATTCCCTGTCCTGTAGAATGTCACAACTACCCATCTACTAGATCAGTCGCATTTTCCAGATTTCTATGGAACACTCGTGTGCAATGAGATATACTAAGTATTCTGAGGGAAAAGAGTTCTGTAGTCAAATAATCTTAACATTAAGTTAAACAAAGTTAAATAGGACTTTTCAGAATCTTTAACACTAATTTCATTTCAAATTCCCCCCAAATGAATGTGATATTATATTAGATAAGATTACAGTCAGCTGCATGAACCCAACTCAGTAGCTTAACCAAAGTGAGATTGATTTTCTCCTCATGTAAAAGGTATACAGGAGGCATAGAATCCAGTACAAGTGCACCTCAAGAACAGCATCAGGACTTGCGTGGTTTTCTTCCTCACGGTCAAAAGACGGCTGCTCTACCTCTAGGACATGTGTCCCCGTTCTAGGCAAGAGGAATGGACAAAAAGGGAAGGAAAAAGATATATGCCAGCTAAGTCTTAAAGAGCTTTCCCAGCAGCCGTATACACCTGCTTATATCTAATTGTCCAGAACTGGGTTCTGTAACTTCTGCAGACCAAAAGGAAGGCTGGGGAGGTGAGTATTTTATTTTAAAATGTTTATTTATTGATTTCGAGAGGGGGAAGGGGAAGGGGCACAGAGAGAGGGAGAGAGAATCCTAAGCAGGCTCTGTACTGCATGGAACTTGACCACACAAACTGTGAGATCATGACCTGAGCCAAAATCAGGAGTCGAACGTTCAACTGACTGAGCCACTCAGGCACCCGTAGGGAGGTGGGTATTTTAATTGGGTTTATTGCCACTCTCAGCAAAACCAGGCTCCTATTAGAAAAAAGGGAGGTTCAATATTGAGTAGACAGCTGTATATATCTTCAAAAGTTAGCAATTTCACCTGTGTATTTGGCCCAAGCAACTGTGAGCACATTTCATGGCTCCCCATCATTGACAGATGGAATTTGTGCTGCTTGCTTGGTGCTCAGACCTTCTGTGATGTGTCAGCTCCCTGCCACAGACTCTCTAGCTCTACCCACAGTGAGCTATCTGTGGTCTTTGAGATGGACAATGGTACCTCATGCCCCTTACTTCTGCACACTCTCTGCCTTTGCCTCTTCTTCTTGCCTCCTTCTGGCTAACTCTGGCCAATCCTCAGAAATTCAGTTGAATTGCTGTGACACCATCCTCCCCTCCAACTGGGTTAGTAGTCCCTCTAGCCTCCTTTGTATTGCTATATTATCCTTAAGCATTTTTCCCCTCTTATGTACTGATTGGGGGGGTAAGCAGGAAGCACAATTGTATTTATACTATATGATCCTCAACTATAGTTTTGTTTCTTATGTATTGAGTGGAAAAAAAGACAACAACAACCAGAGAACACACAATTGTATTTATGCTTTAATTATAACTATAGGACATACACATATGAAAGAGGCATGGAATATATCAAAATGTTAGAGATGATTGTTTTTCTGGCTTCTAAAATTTTAGCAATACCATGTAACCGTTATGGTTGCATTTCTATTTCAAAAATAGAACTTAAGGCAGAATATGATATAGCAGGACCCAACGAATGGCATATAAAGTAGGTGATTAGCAGCAGCAGGTTGAACACCATGGGCTTAGGAGGTGAGAAATACTATGTAGAGGATGTGGACCAAGCTTGGTCCTAATGATTGGGTAGGTTTGGATGGCTGTGGTGGCAGGTATAGGCAAGGCTTGCTAGTGATGGTCATGCAAATGTTCAGGCCACACTTATATGTTCACAACATTTAAGAAGAATCAGTAGCATCCATTAGAAAGGAATCCAGGGGATCAGGAGGAGATGGGGAGGAAAAAGTAGATTAAGATGAAACCGTTAAAGGCTTTGGTGAGTCAGGCTGATTTGTGTTGGGAAAGTACATTATTATAGTTGTCATTATCTGGAAATGGCATATAATAGATAAGAGAAGAGAGGATCCAGAAGAGGAGTGAAGGGCTTTTCTATGACAAGAGCTGAGCTTAAACCAAGGTGGTGATAGGGAAAATGGAAAACCAGAGAGGGATTGAGGGAAAACCAAAAATAAAGAATTGACAGGACTTTGTAATTGTTTGGTGATGGGATTGGCAGAAAAAATTCAGAATGATTTGGTGGCTCTGCCTGGGTGGCTCAGTCAGTTAAGTGCCCAACTTCGCTCAGGTCATGATCTCACAGATTGTGAGTTTGAGCCCCATGTTGGGCTCTGTGCTGACAGCTTGGATCCTGGAGCCTGCTTCAAATTCTATGTCTCCCTCTCTCTCTCTGCCTTTCACCTGCTCACACTCTGTCTGTTTTTCTCAAAAATAAGTAAAAAAAAATTAAGAAAAATTTTCTAAGGATTACTGGTGACTCTGAATCTGGTTAGTTGAAAAAAAAAATGATAGTTTCATTTTTCAGAAATAGGAGAGCCAGGAAAATTAGCTAGTCTGGGAGGTGGACCAATAGGAGATAGCCAATTGCATTTTGAAAAAATTGATTACTTTTTTTATTTAAAGAAATTTTTAAAACATTTATTTATTTTTGAGAGACAGAGAGAGACAGATCATGAGCAGAGAAGGGGTAGAGAGAGAGGGACACACAGAATCAGAAATAGGCTCCGGGCTCTGGGCTGTCAGCACAGAGCCCGATGCGGGGCTCAAACCCACACAAACTGTGAGATCATGACCTGAGCCGATGTCTGATGCTCAACCTTCTGAGCCACCCAGGCACCCCTGAAAAAGTTGATTTAAATAGAATAACAGGCTAGTCCTCTCCAGGAAACAGTTAACCTGGCTTCAGAGCTTAGCTGAGCAGGGAAGTCTCCAGATACAGGTTAAGGAGTCATTTACATACAGACACAGTTGAAACAAGCAGAAACAAAATCCTCAAGAGAAGCAGGATATTTTAAAAAGCAATTACCCTCAGTATTATAACTTTAGATAATTTGTATTTATCATGATAAAACATTAGTGTAGGAAAGATCTTGGAAGTTATTTAGGACAATCTCCTTTTTCAACTTGAAAAAAACTGAGGACCACTGAGATTATTCATTTAAAACCTAAAGCCTATTTATTGTAGTCTCCAGGGTATTCAAAGATACACAATTAGTTAGGATTAGTGACTAAACTGGGATTGAGCTTTCTCTGTGTCCAGTGACTCTTACATCAGCAATCGAGAACATAAGTGTTCTTCTAAATTTTTCTGGCTCTTTAGCTTAAAATCAAAGAAACTATTCTCAAAATATTAGAAAAACAGTTTTTAGAAGACCACAATTTCCTAAAGCAGCAGTTTGATTAAAAAAAAAGAACAACAAACCTTTGTCTATAGGTAGGATTTCAAAATAATATGGGACAACATATTCAAGCTGCTTATTAAGCTAACGATGCTTCTGGTTTGACTTTAATGATAGGTCTTAATCTCCCTGGATAGTTCCCTTAATTTCCTTGAATTGTGCTGCAATTTCAAACATAAACATGTTTCCAAAAATTTTTTATTTCAAACCTCACAAGATTACAATGCAATTTAGAGGGAAAATCTCTGACACCATTTGCTTTAACCCTAAATTCAGTATAATGGACCTCACCATAGAAGAGAGATTTAGTCACTATAAATATCAGAAGAACTTCATTACACAATGTTTAGAGTTCAAGTAATAGGTTCAGTGTATCAATGCATTTTAAAAGCCTGGAAATGAGGGGTGACTGGATGGCTCATTTGGTTGAATGGCCCACTTTGGCTCAGGTCACGATCTCACAGTTGGTGGGTTCAAGCCCAGTATCAGGCTCTGTGCTGACAGCTCAGAGCCTGTAGCCTGCTTCAGATTTTGTGTCTCCCTCTCCCCTGCTCGCTCTCGCGTGCTCTCTCTCAAAATAAATAAACATTAAAAAAATTAAAAATCTGCAAATGAGTGGTAAAAGACATTGGAAGTCCCTAGACACCCAAGGTTTAATAAAAAAGTTCATTTACATCCCTGCAAAATTCAGAATAACACCTCCAGTGTTCTACCTAAACCTTCTCTACTTATAAATGCTATTTACTCACA
The DNA here is from genome assembly GCF_006229205.1 of Suricata suricatta. NCBI lineage: Eukaryota > Metazoa > Chordata > Mammalia > Carnivora > Herpestidae > Suricata > Suricata suricatta. The sequence goes on along the minus strand of NC_043709.1, from coordinate 24,028,075 downwards.
GAAATATTCCCTATTAAATTTGAGGGATTAAAACCTTGAAGCCAAAGTTAATACAAAATCAATACAAAAATATTCATTGTTTTGGTGAAGTCCAAGCACTTTTTTCATGCTTCAGTTGACATGTTTCAGTTGGTCCCTGCAACATAACTATAGAAGATTTCTTCATCATAAAGGGATACATAATTTTTCCACATTCTTCCCTCTTTCAGGAATCTTTGAGTAAATACAAGTTTTGTTACAAGCAGAGAAGGATCTTCTTTAAAAATTGTTAATAATTGTTAGAATACGTGATATTCCTATTATGGACAGAATTCTGTAACAAAAACATGGAGAACTGTATTAACTTAACACTGTTTAAACAACACTGAAATTTTTATTAAAAAGAATCCTGAGGTGTCAGGGGATTTCTCAGTCTACTAATGACCCTATAGGAAATTTGTTCTGTGTAACTATCGTATTCTTTGACCTCACATCCAGCCAGCAGGGGAAAAGAAGTAAGTACAGATTATTATCTCTTACTCTGAAAAAACAAAACAAAACAAAACCTGCACCCTTGAGGTAATAAGTAGCTAAAGCCAGTAGCTTCAGATTCTTTTCTTCGTCTCACTGGTGTAGTCCTGTATATAGTACTTTTAAATACACACAGAGTCAAGTACATTTAAGGGTTCCTTACATATGTTTCCTTTCTTTCTTTCTTTCTTTCTTGCTTTCTTTCTTTCCTTTCTTTTTTTTGGGGGGGTGCCTAGGTGACTCAGTCGGTTAGGCATTCAACTTTGGCTCAGGTCATGATCTCACCGTTCGTGGGTTTGAGCCCTGTGTAGGGCTCTGTGCTGACAGCTAGCTCAGAGCCTGGAGCCTGCTTCGGATTCTGTGTCTCCCTCTTTCTCTGACCCTCCCCTGTTCATGCTGTCTTTCTCTGTGTCTCAAAAATAAATAAAAAACATTAAAAAATTTTTATACACAAAATGATATTCAATTGACCCTTTATGGACTCAAAATATCCTGCAATCAGTAAATAAATGTCTTGAATATGCATATTATCCAAAGGGATAAGTAAATAGAGTCATATATAGAAGTAAAAACTCCCCTATGCGGGGTGCCTGGGTGGCTCAGTCGGTGAAGCCTCCAACTTTGGCTCAGGTCAGATCTCACGTTCGTGGGTTCAAGCCCCATGTCAGGCTCTGTGCTGACAGCCAGCTCAGAGCCTGGAGCCTGCTTCCTGTTCTGTGTCTCCTTCTCTCTCTGCCCCTCCCCCTCTCATGCTCTGTATCAAAAATAAATAAAACATTAAAAAAATTAAAAAAAACCCTCCCCTATGCAAATATGAATGAACTTGAAATTTTGATATGACTTTTTTTACCCTTGTTATAACCAATAACGATCGCTAGCATTTACTGGGGACTCAATATATGGCAGATCTTGTGCTATAAGCTCTCTACATACATCATCTTCAATTCTTACAGTCACCTAGGAAGAGAACTTTAGTCATCATCCTCACTTTACAAATGAGAATTGAGACTATAATGCAAGCCAGGTACCTCATGAGCAAACCTGCCACATGCATCAAAGGTCTTTGGGAAATGTAGAAAGCAGCAAGAAAGGCAAACTCATCCTCACAAGAAACTAGTTTTCATTTTGGCACATTTCTTTCTGATCTTATTTGTATTCATACAGTTTTTGTTCCATACTCTTTTTCAGTTACTGTTATTCTTAAGTTATTAGAAATTATCCCCAAACATACATTTTCATGACCATATACTGTTCCAGTGTGTGCATATACTTTGTTCTACTTAATGCCACATTTATTTGGACACTTGGGCTATTTTCAAATTTTTGCTATCATAAATAATACGTTTACAAATATCTTTGTGATTTAAATATTTTCTTAATCTGAGATTATTTCTTTGTAATCATTAAAATGTAAACACCAGGACAATGAAAAGTTACATTTAAAACCACATTGCCAAATTTCTTTTTCAAAACAGGCCCTAGTATGTGGTGCCTGTTTACCTTGCTCATACCAGCACTGGATATTATATTTTAGAAATATAAGTTTCCTAATTCAGTATGTGAAAAGTGATATTTTAAAATTTGCATTTCTTTGATTGGGTTGTATGTAAGTTGAAATTTTTTTCTGTGCTTGTTAATCAGTGTTATTTCACTCTTTTCACTAGTTTCCTAAAGTGGAAACTTAGATTTTGGTTTTAGATCTTTCTTCTTTTTTTTTTTTAAACTTTTTATTTTGAGAGAGAGAGAGAACGTGTAAACAAGGAAGAGGAGCAGAGGGAGAGAGAATCACAAACACGCTCAGTGCTCATTGTGGAGTCTGATGTGGGGCTGGATCCCATGACCCGGGGATCGTGACCTGAGCTGAAATCAAGAGTCAACTGCTCAACTAACTGAGCCACCCGCTCAGTAGTTGGCATATGCATTTAATGCTATAAGTTTCCCTCTAAGCAGACTGATGTTGCTTTGTTCCACAAATTTTGGTAAGCTGTATTTTTATTTTTTTTAATTCAAAATATTTCAAATTTCTCTTGAGATTTCTTCTTTGACTCATGGGTTATTTGGAGGTATGTTGTTTAATTTCCAGATATTTGGGGATTTTCTAGCTATCTTTCTGTTATTTATTTCTAGCCTAATTCCATTGTGGTTTCCATTTCATTCCATTTGAGAAAATGCATATTCTGCTGTCGCTGGATATTCTATAAACATTAACTCACTTAAATTTATCTGTTCAAGTAATCTATATCCTTACTGTTTTCACTCTTTTCAAATTCTACATACTTTTAGCAACCAGTGAACAAGACAACAGAAAAGTAAAAAAAAAAAAAAAAAAAAAGCTAAATTACACTTAAAGCTTATATTGTAGGGAACAGATTTCCATATGTGCTTTCCACGAAATTTTTATTTTTTGTCTACTACCTCTTTCTAACAATGAAAAGGATGTATGAGAGGAAAGGCTGGGTGAGAGGGTTAGCCAGAAACACAGAAGAAAATGTTGAAAGGAAACACCAATCACGTCATTAGTCTGAGATTTTTCCATATTCTGAAATGCCTATTGAAAAAAAAAATTACCGCTCAAGTATTTTATCTTTATCTCTTCTTGAGAACTCATAATTTTTAGCAAAAAAAGTAATAATATGACACTTAAAAAGAGCATCTGTAATCTTGTTTTGAACTGAGCTTGTTTTCACTGTAAAATATCACAAACTCATGGTTATAGAATTGGAAAGGTAACCACAGTACAGAAAGTTTGGTTGATTACATAGTATTACGGTTAAAAAAATTTTTTTAATGTTTCATTTATTATTGAGACAGAGAGAGACAGAGCATGAACGGGGAGGGGCAGAGAGAGGGAGATACAGAATCTGAAGCAGGCTCCAGGCTCTGAGCTGTCTGCACAGAGCCCGACCCGGGGCTCGAACCCACTAACCATGAGATCATGACCTGAGCCAAAGTTAGACGCTTAACCGACTGAGCCACCCAGGCGCCCCATTTTTAAAAGCTGCTTCAAAAGCAATCAGACTATTTGGAAAACTTTTTTCATAATAAATGTGTTCTTCCTTTAAAATATAAACACTGAGCCAATCTTAGAAGCAAACATTGACAACATACTTAAGTCAGTTGTTGTATTTTAGTTACAACAAAGCAAAAACGTGAAGCATAGGTTTACTTTTTAACTCCAATGCTGTTCAAAGATCACTTATTGGCCTCTGAAGGAACAGGTGGTATGTCTGTTATAGTTTAACAAGTGGCCTTTGGGTGAAGTATAGTCATTCAGATACTTCTGGATGCTTTGGATGCTCTCATGTGTGGCAGGGTGCACTTGTTAAAAAACATTCTCTCTAGCTCTGGAAACCTAGATTCTATATATTAGGCATGGAGCCTGTATTCCAGACTTCTCTTTTAGGTCACAAATGAAAAATGCCATCTTGCAATTATGACAGCGATTCCTTTGCCAAGAAATCATTCTTAATTTCTTAATATTGATATAAATATTCCAGTTCTTGGTAAATAAAATAGCTTCCTGTTTGCAGAATATATCTGAGCATTTCATCCTTTTGATAACACAGTTTACAGGGATTTTTTTCTATTAAAAATACTGTTAATTATACCAGGCTCCCCAAAGAATTTCAGGTTACCTCAAATACCAGCAACTCAATTTTGTTCTACTGTTTACATTTGTTGGGTTGTGTTGAATTGGAATTATATTATGTTTATAGTTAATTTTTGGAATGTTTACATCTTTAGGAAATTGGATGTACTTTTTTATGAACATGGTATAATTCTCCATGTATTTAGGTTCTCTTTTAGACATTTCAGTAGATTTTTAAAATTTTTTCATAAGAATCTTGCCAGTCTTTTATTAGACTTACTTCTAGACACTAGTTTTGATTGTTTTTATAAATTATATCTTTTTAAAAATAATATTTTTTAAGTCTCTGTTTTTGGTATATAGGAACGTAATTGACTTTTTTTGATCTTTTATCTAGCAGCCTTATTAGATTCTTGGTTCTAGTAATTTGTACTCTTTTGGATTCTTCTGTATAAAAAACCATATAATATGCATGATAGTCCATTTCATTCTTTGTTTACAATCCTTATAGCTTTTATTTGTTTTTCTTTCCTAACTACACCGGCCAGAACATTCAATACATTTTGAAGAGTCACAATATTGGAAGCTGGTAAACTTCTTATTATCTCGTGAGGTAAGCAATGTGTTTTTCTTCTTTCTTACCCGCACTAGGTGTTTTGTGCTAAGAGAATTCAAGTTATCTAATCTTCATTATTGCCAGACATATCTTATCTTTAATTACTACCTATATCTTTGCCTTTACTACTCATTGAATTGTTCTTTATACACTTTCTAAGTCCATGTTCTAAATGTACTTTTCTCATTTACAATGGTATATTTTCGTGTAAGTGAATATTGATGGTGAAATCAATTCCTTACTGAGAAATTTTCTCTTTTTATTCAAATTACTTCCTAACACTCATGGCTTCCAGGAAAAACTTAATTTAAAAATAAAATGTCGGGGAGCCTGGGTGGCTCAGTCGATTGAGCATCCAGCTTCAGCTCAGGTCATGATCTCAGGTTCCTGGATTCAAGCCCCGCGTGGGGCTCTGTGCTGACAAGTAGCTCAGAGTCTGGAACCTGTCTTCGGATTCTGTGTCTCCCTCTCTCTCTGATCCTCCCCTGCTCGCACTGTCTCTCTCTGTCTCTCAAAAATAAATAAAAAAGCATTAAAAAAATTAAAAGAAAAAAAGAACAGCACCAGAATCCCAGGAGATTTGAAAAAACATTAAAAAAAATAAAAATAAAATGTCTTTGAGATGACTATACAACAGTTTTAGTGAAGCACTCTTTATTTCTTCCTATAATGTTTCCAGAACTTCCAAACATGCAGATTGCTTTGTTGTACAACACCGGAGTCTCCACTTGCATCATTGTCTCTGTGAATGGCATGCCCTGGAATTGTGCAGTGCACAACCTGCGAGACTAATGTGGTAACCTTGCCCACGTGTTTTACTTTTCTGTCCAATTAGGACTGTGAGTTCTCTCTCAAGCAAGTAGTAATAATCTACAAATATCTGACTCCAAAATAACCTTAAGTGGGTTTCAAAAAGACTATGTGGCTATAGGCAGAAAAACAATCTGTTTGGAAGACATGTTACTATAATATAGCTTTAATATGGCAGTCTCCTTTTTCTTCCCCAAATCAGCATTGACTCAATGTTCTTTACTTTAGTATTATATAATTAAGTAAATTGTCACTCTGTTTATATAAATACAATTAGGATGAGGAAATAGGTGGGAAGAGTTGGGGGGAATTCCTAGGAGGGTGAAGAATCAACATAAAATTAGTACAATTATTATTAGTAATAATAATATTTGTAATGAGATAAGGATAATGGTAAGATGGTGATAATAATAATAATGAATGCTTAGTTCCAGATTTAGGTTGCAGAGGGGCTTAGTTTCTGACATTAAAAATTCTTTTATTTTTTTATTGAGAATTTTTTTAAAAAGAGAGAGAAAGTTTTGCTTACTGTAGTTGCTACTTTCTCACTAAGAAATGTCAGTGATAATGAAGTTTGCCAAACATACAGTAACACCAGATTTTGAGCTCTCATTGCATGCCCAAGCAAGATCAAAATTAATTTTATCTGCTTGAAACCATAAAGTTCTCTTTAGAAAGGTAGGTCATTAGTTTTAGGGGAAAAAGGTGCATCTTTGTAGCTGCACATCTAGAGCTGTAAATAATATACACATATATACGTAGTTTTTCACTCATCCATTCAGTGTGGGATAGCACAGGTCTAGAAGGGTAAAGCCACAAAGGAAATGACATGTGCTAGGTACTTTGGTAAGCACATGCAACTTTCACCACACATACACACACACACACACACACACACAAGCCTCGTCAGATGGGGGCAAAATAAGTGTAAATCAATCACGACCTTGATAGAAAAGGATAAATTTGGATGCTCTAATGTATTGGCAGATAATGATGCTAACATAGGAGCTAAGGAGAAGGCAAAAATCTAGACTACAGGTTATCAGAAAAAGTTATGAATAGTCAAGAGTTGGAAAGCAACTTAAGTTTTAAAAATACAAAAGTTTATAAATAAAAATAAAAGTAATCTTACACTATCTTAAAAAAATAATAAAAATAAAAATAAAAATACAAAAGTTTGTCCTGGAAATGTATAAGGCATATTAGGCTTGATGCTACAATGAGGTGACCAGGGGCAGCAACTGTGATGAATTCATCTTTATATCATTAGTGCTGGGCAAAAATAAGTTCTCAATAAATATCTGTTGAAAATGGACGAATGATGATCAATTAGATAGCTATGTGACCTAGTTAAAAATATTCCAACTCACCAGTGTCACATGCGGCTAAAACAAATCTGTTTCTGAGTTGTTTCTGTGGGTGTGGTTCTTAGCCAGGGTTGGTGACACATCAGGAAAGATGGGAAACAGACTGCGAACAAGTGCTACAAAAAGTGATCTCACTATAACAGGCCTGGTAGGTCAGTTCTCATATAAGCACATTCGTTCTAGAAAATTCTCATATGACTAAGAAGCTGACAGAAATTGAACAGATTTCATCATTAAACAAATAGAAAACACCAAATAGGTAATGGGAAATGTTGAATGATGGTAGGAAGAAACATTTTTAGATACTTGCATAAACTCTCACCTCTTTCATTCCTTTTCACATTCAGTTTTCTCTTCCCATCCCCCATACCTCTCTACCTACAAGGCAGAGATGCTTCCCTATAATCAATTCAAGAGCACTATTTTTGGAGGTTAAAGTAACTTCCACAAAATCACCTAAGAGACAGAGCCAGGGTTTTGAAAAGTTGGCCAGAGCTCCTGGCCATTCTACAAATCTAGATTATGCAGTAGTTACCATTCTACAAATCTAGATTATGCAGTAGTTACATAGCAGGAAGAAAGCAAATGCCTTAAAGGGTCCCCCTCCCCCCCGCCGCCCCTTATTCTGTCATTATGTTGCAATTATCCTTCAACTCAATCAAAGATTCCAACCTTCCTTACCAGAAAAATCCATCTAAAACTTTCTAAATTACAGGCACCTGGGTGGCTCAGTCGGTTGAGGATCTGACTCTTGACTCTTGATTTCGGCTCAGGTCATGATCTTGGGGTCAAGGGATTGATCCCCACATTGGGATCCACACTAAGCATGAAGCCTGCTTAGGATTCTCTCGCTCTACCTCCTTCAGCCTTTCTTCCCAGCTTGTGCACTCTCTCTATATAAAAAATAATATGAAATAAAATAAAATAAAAGTTTCTAAATTACCCACCAAAATAAAACAAGAAAATGCCAAAGATCTAGAACTCTCCAGGAATAAAGAATAGAAGTGGGAAAGGACAGGGCGAGCATGTTACCTTCCACTTAACCTCTTTAATATAGTGGGAATAGTAGTAATATGTGCCTTGTAGGTTTTGATAGGATTTAATAATTAAAGAACTTAGAAAAATGTTTGGCACATAGTAAGCATTTAATAAAAGCTAACTGTTATTTATCTTTTTCCTATCAGGTGCAGTGGATATTATTTTTCCTAATTAGCCTAAAGAAAATTTTAGTATCACTCTATGTCTTCAGTTTCTGTAGCCCAAGATGTGATTTCTAGCATCTACTCATGTTTTTAAAAACTCTATGTAGCTTATTTGGATATTCCATGTTATAATGCAATACAACGTACCATAATTTACTATTTTTTTATTTTTTTAATGTTTTTATTCGTTTTTGAGAGAAAGAGAGGTAGCATGAGCAGGAGAGAGTCAGAGAGAGGGAGACACAGAATTCAAAGACAGGCTTTAGGCTCTGAGCTAGCTGTCAGCACAGAGCCTGATGTGGGGTTGAACCCACAAACTGTGAGATCATGACCTGAGCTGTAGTAGGATGCTTAACCGACTGAGCCACCCAGGCACCCCATAATTTACCATTTTAACTAGACACTCATATTGCTTTGACACAAGTGAATTAACAGATTATTGATCATGTTGCAAAGGCAGAATGGTGAAATGGCTAAGAACCTGGACTCTGGCATTCTCGCTGTAGTTTAGAATCCCAGATACTCTTCTCACTAGCAGACTGACTTTGAGTGAGTTATCTATCCTTTGTATGCATCAGTTTCCTCATCTGTAAATTGGGATAGTAATCATATCTACTTCATAGATTTGTTATGAGGATTAAATGAATCATTATATAGAAAGTTCTAGGAATAGTGCCTTGCCCATACTATGCACTTATGTGAGTTAGTATTTCTTTTATACTTTGTCCATCTACTTGAAAAATTATATTTTGTCAATTAATTTTTTAAAAGTTATCAGTGAAATGTTCATAGGGAAACAAAGTTCTCTAAAGGCTTGGATATGTTTAACATGTGGTTTAAATTCAAGCCTTTCTACCTATCTGCCTAATTTTATTATATTGTAATCACTGCTTTAATCTTATTTTAATCCTCAGATACTTAGTAGGAAGTTGCTGTCTTTTATTATCTCAGCCTGTAACTCTTCCCAAAATCCATGCATATATTTAAACTACAATATTTATATAATTTCCTAACAAATTCCTTGACTAACATAGCCTAACATAGCAAACTGTTAGAATACAGTAATGTGATAAACACTTAGAATATTTTGTCTTTTTATCCAGGTCCTTCTAGACATCATAAGTCTTAGGGCTCAAAGTTAAAATACACTGACGTATTTTTAATCTTCATGCATAACTACTGTTTATGAAGTATTGAAATGAATATCAGGCTCAAATCAAGCAGGGAAATATGCTAGTGACTCATCACATTTTAACGCTGCTTAATTTTCAGGCTTCCTGTGTGAATTAGCTAAGAGATACAGCAATTTAAAGAATAATGACTAAAACCTTTTCTATTTCCTGCTTAATTTCCTTCTAAAGGAAAGTACTCATTTTTAAATATTTCTGACACATTCTCTATATAAAGAAAAAATCAGTGAATTAGAATTCTCTTAACAAGCATATCTTTTAGAAAGAAGAATTTCAGATGAAGGAACCAGTGAATAGAATAAAAGTATTTTTGCAAGTTCAGAAAGAAGGGGTCTATGCAGATCTAGATGAAAAATTCAATCAAATATCATCTGTGTCATGTTGATATGATTTGTATTGTTGTTATTCTGTGAATCTCCCAGTCTTATCCCCATGCCTGGCATCGCTCACATACCTGCACGCTGGTGTAAGTGAAATTAGGCCAGCCCAGTAACAATAACCTCCCTTAGGGAAAAAGGGTAAATAAAGAAGGTTTGCCATTTGGGTCACTCCTTGAAAAATGTCAGAGGTATAGTAGAAAAAAAGAACTATAACCACAAAGACATTAAAACGTTAACTTACAAAGAAATCAAAGTGATCAGCTTTCTTATTTGTAATTATGGAAAAACATTACATTCACATTACTAAGGGTGTAGGTGAGATTTTCTTTAACTACAGCTAAGTCCTCTTGGTGAACTGGATATTTTTTAATATTATGCACAGGATTTAAAACTCTACTTATTTAAAATCAATTGGCTATCCAAAAATTTGTGTCTTCCTCTGCTTCCATTTCATGATTTTTAAGGAATTAGCTTTAGCATTTTTTAGAGCATAGGTTGAAAAGGCATTTTAATTTCCACCTCAGAGTAATTTTAAAACCACATCAATTATTTCTCCTGTGCAGCTGTTTTTTATCCACAAATTATTGCTCTAGGCATTTTTTACTTTACCACACATTTCAGAAGAGAAGGAATGAAGGGGAACCAGCTAATCTACAAATATTTTACCAACAGTAGATCAGACCCCAAAAAATGTGTGTGTGGGGATTATGAACCAAAACTCCTTAGTAATAAGAACTGCTCATTAATTGTCTAAACATTGAATATATAATCTACCTAACTTGCATTTAATTATGTCTAGAATGTGGATTCCCAATTTATTCCCCTCCCCTCACCCACTACCATTTATTCATTCAAAAATATTTACTTACGTGCTGGGAAACATTAAGTGAGGCATCAGACTACTCTCAAGAGACTTACAATCTGATTGGGAAGACAATAATTGCACATTAAACAATGAGAGACTCATAGAAAGCAATGAAACACTCTAGAAACCGTGCTGCCCCGAAGAAGAAATGTGGGATGGAGGGGATGACAGGTTTGGATAAACTAAAGAAGGGCAGGCAGGTCCATTCTCCCAAGGCACAAGGGAAGGTTTAAAGTGAAGGAAGTATGCTTGGGATGCACTGTGTAAGCATATTTTACAGGAGCAGGGTACACAGAGGTGAGTAAAATAGCAGAATTTAGCACTGACAGGGAACTTGGACGTTATTTTTCTGAACATGCAAAAATTTCTTTTATAACATCTCTAGGGGTGCCTGGGTGGCTTAGTTGTTAAGCATCTGGCTCTCTATTTCAGCTCAGGTCATGATCTCACAGTTCGTGAGTTCCGGAGGCCTGCGTCTAACAGTCCAGAGCCTGCTTGGGATTTTCTGTCTCCCTCTCTCTCTACCCCGCCCCTTCTCGTGCCTTCTCTCAAAATAAATACATAAACTTAAAAAACAAAATCTCTGGATGAAAGTCATTTAATCAACTATTATGCATTTCTTGTTTGTTTAGCAGAACACTTATGTTCCAATTACTGTTCTACAGCTTCCCAAACATGAATTGAGGCAGTCTCTTAACAACCCTAAGAGAGAGGCAGGACAATCATCCCCGCTTTACGGATGAGGAAGAGAGGCAAGGAGCGCATAGGCAGTTTGCTGGTGAGTGACTTGTCCAGGCTCCTCCCACAGGGACCATGGCTGCCGAGCTCATGCTCTAACCAGGTGTTCGCCCTTTCCCAGGACCGATGGCCCTTCTGCTGTTGGCCAGCTCACATGATTAGACATGATGTGGAAAAGCTTCTAAAATTTCCCAGCATTATCTCTGATATAGGTTTGCCTCATAAAAATCCAGATTTCAAGCAAAGAACTCTTTGGAACTCTAAGAGTTTGAATATAAGTGAGTTAAGTCCTGAAGTATAGCTGTCTAGTACTTGTTTCATACTAGACCCAGTGATTTTTGAAAAATTATCTTAAAATACATAAAGTGAATCTAATTTGAAAATTTTAGTGATTCTGTATGTAAAAATAAATATAGTGGATGTTCACGTGTGAGGGTCTTTAAACAACTTAACGGCTCAGGATACTATAAAATATATAAAGGCCATGGGATTACTTCAGAGTAGAATTTTCTCCGTGAATTTGAAGAATGTTTATAATTAAGAATTCTTCTTCATAATCTTTAAGAACCCCGATGCTACTTGGGAACTTAGGCTTCTTATCCCAAAGCCAGAGTCACATAATCCTAAATACAGGATTCGCTCGCTCCTTCAGCCAGTCCTGGCTGAGTTCCCTCCGTGTGTCAGGCATTGCTTTCAGGCCCTGGGGATTCGGTAGGGAATAAAACAGACCAGGTACCCACTCTCATGAGAGTTAACACTCTTTTGGGGTGAGGGGCCCAGATAGGATTTAATCAGGAGTGCAACATATTTTCTGTTTTGCCAAAATGATACTACATTGGATTCCTGTCTTCCCCCAATTACTTCTCCCATGTTACCTAAGAAGGAGAAAAGACTGTAAGACCCTGAGATATATAACTCAATAAAAGGAAGATAGAACTTGAGTCGGAAAGAAAGTCTGTTTTCCCAAGGAGCAGCCTCAGGAAGTGGAGCCAGCGTCCAGGAACTCCTGCGTCCGATGCTCTCTCCCGGCAATCCTCCCTGAACTGCTCCCCAAGCTGAGAAAGTCTAAATTAAAAAAAAAATGCCAGTAAGTTTTAAATTGTCAAGAATGATGATAAAATAAGCACTTAAATTCAGCATCTGGCATTAGCATGTTAAAGCAAAATATTTTATCATAGAACCAGAAATTGACAGAATGATCACATGTCATTATTGGATAGGAGCTTGGATCTTGGCTGTAGAACTAGAAATATAAGTCTATTGATTAAGTCTCCTGTGATTCACAGAGGGTGATTTCCTTTACGGAAAAGGTTGATCATTCAGTCAGGCACTTATGACAATAGCATTTATAAAGAGGAGTCAGATGTTTCTAAGTTCTAAGGCCAGCGAGAGAAAGTTAAACCAATAACTGAAAATGTACAGATTTTATTGGATAAATGGTTAAATATTTAGTTGTGAAAATATAAGTTTTTCTCCACAGAGTTAAAATGTTTATACTGATCACATTCTTTAGGGAAAAACATCCTAGGGACGTTGTTAATTATAAACAAAGGAAGATCAGTACTCAGGCTCTATGGTTTAAGGAAGCAGAACTCTGAATCTTTGTTTAATCGCCTAAATAAAACTACTGCATAGAGCCCTTTTTGCCTCTGATAAAAGCCACATGTTCCTGTGTATCTGTGAGAAAGTGTTGTGGAAGTTTTTGGTGGTTGTGTAGTTAGAATCCAAGCTAGATTCTGTTCTCGTATAGCTGCTTTTATTTTCCACGTGTAATTTCACAGTGGGTGCCGTAACTAGCTATTGGGTCACTGCAACAAACCAGGTCTCCAAAATACTCTTGTTTTACTTTACCCAGGCCTAGCACACATGGTAGAGTTGCACAGTGCTAAACTCCGGTACCATTCTCATGGCGATAACATAATCTCGATGGAGTAAAACCACAGTTTCTTAAAAGTCATCTATTGTAACTATGGCTTAAGTAGTTCAAACAAAAGAGTTGACATAATAAAGAAGAATCCCGTTTGTCATTTAACACCTGGTATTGGTAGATTGACAATGTGACTAACAGAACATGAGTCCCTGAAAAGAGGAGGCCTTTGAGTATGGAAAGAATTTGGAACAAAGAAGATAAAGAGGTTTCAAGCTTAGTTGATTTTGAGTATCTTTACACTATGCAGTGAAACTTCATTAAACTGTATTCATAAAATCAATTACCATCACCTAGTTTGGGCTAAAAATTACTTTAGAAATATTTATGATACATAGCGCCTGGGTGGTTCAGTCAGTTAAACGTCCGACTTTGGCTCTGGTCATGAGCTCATGGTTTGTGCGTTCGAGCCCTGCGTCAGGCTCTGTGCTGACAGCTCAGAGCCTGGAACCTGCTTCAGATTCTGTGTCTCCCTCTCTCTCTCTCTGCCCCCCACCCCCCAGCTGGTGCTCTGTCTCTCTCTCTCTCTCTCAAAAATAAATTAAAAAACATTAAACAAAACTTAAAGAAATACTTATGATGCAGAAGAATCAATAATAAAATTTTACAGTAGTTCTTTTCAGTTAGGACGTGTCCAGTGAAAATAGTTGGAAAACTAGGCACAAGGAAGTATTTTTAATTTGTGGAGTAATTCTGGAAATTTAGTTTGCTCCCCAAGGAATATCAAGCTTCCAAATAAATATTTTAAAAAGCAAATGTATTATTATATTTTGTTCTTTTCTTAAATATTCTTATAGAAAAAATATATAACTACTTTGATTCGTATCTATAAGCCAAATATTCCCCAAATAGATATTGCCCATTTTTGGTCAATACCTGAATTTACAGGGTTGGTTTACTTACCATTTATTCACACAATCAAATTGTGTAGCGACATTATGTGTACAGGCCTCAACAACAATCTCTTGGTTTTGTCAAAGTGAAAGCAGAGTTTAAGAAGTTTGGGGGAAAGGGCACCTGAGTGGCTCAGTCAGTTGAACATCTGACTTTAACTCAGGTGATGAGCTCATGGTTTGTGGGTTCAAGCCCCACATGGGGCTCGCTGCTATCAGCACAGAGCCTGCTTCAAATCCTCTGTCCCTCTCTCTGTCTGCCCCACCCCTGCTTGTGCTCTTTCTCTCAAAAATAAATAAACCTTTAAAAAAAAGTTTGGGGGAAGGACCTGGGCAAGTGCTTTTGCTTGTCTCAAGGATTTCAGGCTGGTGTGCATACATGAGCTTTAAGAAGCTCTGCAAATCTGAAGAATTGGCCTGAAACAATTTCTATGTGTTAATATAAAATTTTTTTTAAGTCCCTGTTTTTCATGATTATCAAAGGCCATTATCCTGCTAAAAGGGTAACAACTATTGATTTAAGGAGTCCTTGTTTGTGGAATATACAGTGCTCCAATGAACTGCAATATAACTTTGAATTAAAAGACCTGAAATGATGTCCCCTACCCATTGACCACAAATTGGTCTTTGAAATTAGAGTCACAACATTTTCCTGGCAAGTCTTTCATACCCACCTGCCATTTGAAAGAAAAACTGTTCCAAACGTAACTTTATACATTTTGGTGATATTAAACACTTCGGTTAAAGTGTCTTGGGTCTTGTCTGTCTACAACCCTATTACGTGCAGTCAGCATTGAAGAAAAGATGATGAACTACAACATACATGTCCCTTGCCTTGCAGGATGGATATAGCAGATAGCACTCTTACTTTTCCTCATTGTCTGTATCAGCTGGAGGAAAACCATCGTAAAACATATCCAAGTTCATCTAATTTCAACTAGAAAGTGCTCAGATTAAAGTAAATGAACACATGAAGTAAAGTGACATCTAGTGTTGGTTAAGTGGAATTGAACTAGGGGTCAGGCCACTGAGTAGTTTATTCTTTAGAAATAATGTTAAACTTGGCTTAACCTACTCCTAAAAGCAGAGTCTTGTTTAATTAAAAAAAAAAGATTTTAGAGTAATATTTAAATAATCTGAATTGAAATGTTTTTCACATTGTTTTTTTCTTTCTTAAAAAATAAAATACTCAAAGTGTAGAGAAAAGTATAAAGAACAAAAGAACACTTGTGTTCTATAACCCAATTTTGTCAAATCTTAAATTTTGCTGTATTTGCTTTAGGTGGTTTAAAAGTAAATCGTAGTAGACGTATTTGCCCTATGAACTCCTTCCTGATTTTATTTCCATCCTTTTCTCCTCAGAGGTAACCACTTTCTGGTTTATTATCTCCATGATTATTTTTATACTTCCATTATGTATTATTTACCTATAAAGTTTATGATACTGCATTTTTTTACACTTGATATAAACAATAACATATCTTATAAATCCTGGTGCAGCTTACTTTTTCTAGTTCAGTAATATGTTTTTCACATTTACTCATATTGGTCATTAGCTCTACTCATTTATTTTAATAAATTGGCTGGATTATAACTCAATTTATTTTACAGCTGATGGGCATCTGAGTTGTTTCCAGTCAATTCCCTCGTATGTGATCTCTTGTGTGCACATTTGAGAGTTTCTCTAATCTGTAGGCCTAGAATGTGGTGCTCAGGTACATACTTTTAAAAACATCTGTAGATATTGAGAATTTGCTCTCCTAAACAGTTGTACCAATTTACACCCTCACCAGCAGTGTAAGAGAATTTCTGTTGCTTCTCACCAACTGTATTCTCAGGCTTTTTTAAGTTTTGAAAATCTGCTAGATGTACAATGTTATTTCATTGTTATGTAGTTTGTATTTCTCTGATTTGTAATAAACTGAGCTTCTTAAAAAATATGTTTTTCCCACTCAAGCTTTTTTGAATTGTTTATTTCTCTCATGTGTCTACTGGATTGCTCACATTTTCCTTACTGAATTGTTAGGGTGTTAGCATATTCTTGATATAAGCAGCTGGTAGGTTTGATGCATTGCAAATATTATTCCCCAGTATATGGCTTGGCTTTTTATTATGTTTATGGGGTCTTTCCATTTTAGTGTAATCAATTTTATCAATCTTTCCCTTTTAGTAGCTTATTTTAAAAATTCTTTATTGAGCTTTTCTCCTTTATTTTCTTCTAAAATGTTTAAAGTTTTGATTTGCATATTTAGGCTTCTGTGTTGTTAACGTTGTGTATTGCATGAGGTAGCGAATTGTTCCCTCCCACATGGATAATAATTGTTCCAGCATTACTCCCTGAAAAGACTCTCCTTTCCTCATTGTTTACTTTTGTCTTACCATCACAGTCACTCAGGAATTTAGTTGGTAAAATTCCTCTTGTATAGTGCTACCTGTGTAGCACCTTGAGTTTCCCTCAATTGAGTCAAGTGTCTCTACTGACCTCCATCTGAGACATCATCCCTGCTCACACTCCAAATCTGGTTTGCCATCTGTCTGAGAAATATGGGTTGTGGGTGCCTGGGTGGCTCAGCTGGTTGAGCATCTGACTTCAGCTCAGGTCATGATCTTATGGTCTGTGAGTTCGAGCCCCGCATCAGGTTCTCTGCTGTTAGGGCAGAGCCTGTTTTAGATCTGCTGTCCCCCCCACCCCCACCCCGCCCCTCCCCACTTGTGCTCTCTTTCTCAAAAATAAATATACATTAAAAAATAATTTTAAAAACTTTAGAAAAAGGAAATATTAG
>NC_043709.1:23951555-24011105 GCF_006229205.1 Suricata suricatta | reverse complement strand
AATCTCGCGGTCTATACATTTTGGTCTAGTATGATTCCTACCACATTTGACAGTACACGAAATCACCATCATATGTTATATAAGTCACAAGTCACAATTCCATTTGTCATGCAGCGGTACAAACATCTCAAATTTTGCATTAAGATAAAAACTAAGAAGAAAGAGAAACATGAATATTATCACATGGTGCCTCATGCTCTCACCTCAGATTGTCAAAACGTCACTGCATGGCTATGGGATCTTTTCATTTTAATGCATCTACTTTATCAATCTTTTCCTTTTTAGAGCTTATTGAAGAAATCTTGCAATAAGTTTTTCTCCTTTACTTACTCCAAATCCCATATGCTATTTATAGATTAATGAAAAATCATATACAAGATACAAAATAGTAGTATCTGTACAGTGTTAGTCCCCCAAATATTACCAAGAGTTAGGCAGGAGAGTAAATGGTCCAATTTGTTTGGAAACAAATTTATTCTAGAACTTTTCAATCTTTATTTTGTTAATTTGTTTTGTGATTTCCCTATACAGAGATGGTGTAGCATTTTCCAAATGATTTGAAAAGTCTTTTTTGTTTTGTTTAATGACTTTTCAATGACTTTGAAATATACGCAGGGAAATGCTATTGTCATGTCCCAGCACAATGCCCTCCAGGGGGCAGCAGATTCCCTTGGCATCTGTTCCTTGAACAGATTGACAAAGGTTCTGGAACATGGTCTATTATTTCTGGTAATGAATATAAAATTTCTAGTTCCTGTGGCAAAGGTAGGCATTGAAATTTAACTTATGTCTAATAAAAAGAATTGTATGGCACTGAGACATAATACTCAAAAATAAACCAGTTGAGTCTCTGATCACAATTACATCATTGGACTATAAAGTTCAGATCACAGTTCCAATCTTTTCTTTCTTATCTTTTCTTATCTTCAAACAACCAACGTTAATTGAATGTTTCATAAGCAATAAAACGAAGTATTAAAATCAATTCCTTTCCCAAGGAGCTTACTAAGAGATGAGAGGGAAGGGGGGACAGATACTTACGTAAGACAACAGCCTGGCTGCAAATTAGAAACACCTCGGAAACTTTTAAACAATAATACTGCCCAGGTCTCAACTCAGAACAATTAAATTAGAATCTCTGTGGCTTTAGGCATGGCATTTAAAAAAATATTCTCTGATGATTTCATGAGTAGTCAGGATTGAGAACCACTGTATTACAATGATAAAATAATGTTTTAGGTAAGCAGTTTCTGATATTTTCAAAGAGGAGGAGAAATTTAGGCTTTTTCCCCCCCAGAGGGAATGTTTTAAATGTAGAGGTTGGTCGAGCATTTGACTTTTGATCTCAGGTTGTACGTTCAAGTCCCATCTTGGGTGTATTATTTAAAAATAAGATATTAAATTCCACATATGAGTTAAATAGTATGGTATTTGTCTCTCTCTCTCTCTGACCAACATATTTCACTTAGCTCCATCCACGTTGTTCCAAATGGCAAGATTTTATTCTTTTTTTATGACTGAGTAATATTCCATTGTTTTCATACCACATCTTCTTTATCCATTCATCAACTGATAGACATTTGGCTTATTTCCATAATTTGTTGTTGATAATGCTGCTATAAACATTGGGTGCATGTATTCCTTTGAATCGTCTTTTTGTATCCTTTGGGTAAACTAGTAATGCAATTGCTGAATGGTAAGGTAAGTTCTATTTTTAACTTTTTGAGGACCCTCCATACTATTTTCCAGAGTGGCTGCACCAGTTTGTATCCCCACCAACAGAGTAAAAGGGCTCCCCTTTCTCTGCCTCCTCATCAACACCTGTTGTTTCCTGTTATTAATTTTAGTCATTCTGACAGGTGTGATTCGATATTGTAGTTTTGTATTTCCCTGATGATGAGTGATGTTGAACATCTTTTCATGTGTCTGTTAGCCATCTGTAGTCCTCTTCAGAAAAATGTCTACTTATGTTTTCTATACTCTGTTTTTACCTGGATTATTTGTTTTTTTCATGTTCAGTTTGATAAGTTCTGTTTATATTTTGGATACTAACCCTTTATCAGTCATGGAATTTAAGAAACAAAATAGATGAGGGACGCCTGGGTAGCCCCCTCAGTTAAGCGTCAGTTTGGCTCAGGTCATGGTCTCATGGTTTGTGAGTTCAAGCCTTGTGTGGGCTCTGTGCTGATAGCTCAGAGCCTGGAGCCTGCTTTGGTTTCTGTGTCTCCCTCTCTCTCTGGCCCTTCCCCACTTGCGCGCATTCTCTCTCTCTTTCTCTCTCTCTCTCTCAAATAAATAAACATAAAAAAAAGAAACAAAACAGATGAACATAGTGGGGTGGGGTGGGGGTGAGAGGCAAGCCAGGAAACAGATTCTTAAAAATAGAGAGCAAATTGAGGGTTGATGAAGGGAAGGTGGGCCGAGATGGGTTAAATAGGTGAGGGGTATTAAGCAAGGCACTTGTTATGATGACCACTGAGTGTTGTATGTAAGTGATGAATCACGAAATTCTACAAATCAAACTAATATTACACTGTATGTTAACAAACTGGAATTTAAATAAAAAACTTAAAAGATATAAAACCTTATTTAAAAAAATAACCTTTGAAAATAAAATGCAGGCAGAAATAAAAGCTCAGGAAATAAAGGAACTGAAAGAGATTTTTTTCTTTATTTTTGTGACTTTGTAAGTAATATATACACTGATTTCTAAATATTTGGAAAA
This sequence comes from Suricata suricatta, assembly GCF_006229205.1. Taxonomy (NCBI): domain Eukaryota; kingdom Metazoa; phylum Chordata; class Mammalia; order Carnivora; family Herpestidae; genus Suricata; species Suricata suricatta. The sequence continues at coordinate 24,008,380 of NC_043709.1, read as the reverse complement.
AAACAGAAAAATGTAAAAATAACCTGTAATCTTATCACCCAGAGAGAGCCACCATTAATATCTTGAGATATGTCTTTTGGGAAAAAAGAAAAGAGAAAGACAGGTGAGCTCAAGTTAGGAATGGGATATAACCAAGTGTATAGATAAAAATCAACCAATAGGAGAATACTTACTAGTACTTTATGAAACTTAAACAAGATATGAATGGTTCCTAAGAAAATATAAATAACATCAATTGATTCAAGAATAAGTAGCAAAAAATCTGAATAGATCTATAACTATGAAAAACATTGAAGACATTTGCAGAAACTTAATTCCATGAGATAAGTATCATAACCATCCCCATTTTACAAAATGGGGAAATTCAAAAGGCTACATGTCAAGAAATTAGCAGAGCTGGAACTTGTCAATAGCTCCCATTATCGCAATCACTGCACTCTAAGAAGTTCTGGACCCCAACAAGAAAAAACTCATCCTATGTAAAGGAAGTCATTTAACCATCAGTAACCCAGCACCTAATCCGTGTTAGGCACTGTTCTGAGTGCAGGCAATACGAGGATGAATGAACACACTATGGTCCCTGTACTCGAGAAGTTTCCTGTTGAGTCCAGACAGGAAAATAGTTATACAGACTACACTGCAACATGCTAATTGTTATAACAGAGATAGAAAAAAAATGTGATCAGAGCTCAGAAGGAGTGATGCCCCTGGAGACAGGGAAGAGCTCATATTTGAGCTGGCTCTGAAAGGTAGGCAGAGAAAGGAGAGAAAGAAGGCATTCCATACAGAGGGAGCAGCAGTTGCAGAGGTAAAATGCTATAGATAGTCTCCACGTTGATGTCTTCATGAAATCTTTCTTTCAAAAACAACGCAGAGACATTGCGCTGCTTTTGACAGAGGGCAGCATCCTTTCCCTATTCCATCATGACAAAAACTGCTGTTAGTTCATGTTAAAATGGTACCAATATTTGGCAAAAATCTACTGTATTCTTCCTTAATGAGTTGTCAGAGATTCTGCCATGCCATTTGTCTTCTGAGCAACGCATTATGAAGGCTGTCAGTAAAGAGTAAAGATGAGGATAAACAATATGTTCAGCAGTCAGCGGGGGGCTGAGAATCTGTTCATTCAGAATCAGCAGGGGGCCGTGGGAAAAACATCTATTCTTTAAGCAAGCCTGTGAAGGACTACCATTCAAAAGAGATGGTAGGTTTGTAAGAAGCTAAGAAACTCTTCCTCTAATTTAAACTCCCAGGAGCTTTCTGTGGCCCTCTGCTTACAGACACGGAGGATGAAATGAAGCATAGCAGAATTTCTGATATGAGAGTGATCTTAATTTTGACCACTCACCAACCTAATTCAGAGACTGACAGATGAATCTGATACTATACAGAAGGTCATGTGTATGGGTAATTAAGTCGACAGTCGCATATGTCAAAATAATTCACAGTCTGCAGTATAGGGCTTTCATTGTCTTACTGAGGCTATTAACTATGTGAGTAATTAAGAATTAAAATTGTTTGTTTTTCAGTTTGGGTTAGAAGAGCAAAGAAACAAAGTTTAGAGAATGGCAGTTTTGGGCTGAGACTTACACCTTGTGGGACTTTGAATAGGTTACTTAGCAACTCTAGCTAATAATACCTACTTCACAGATTTGTTATAAGAATTAAATGAGATAATATATGTAAAATGTTGGCATGTAACTGTTCAATAAATTTCAGTCATAATGATGCTGCTGCTGACTTTAATATTATTATTATATAGATTCAAGGATAGTCTAAACTTTTCTCTGAACACAACATGTTCTGATAGGAAGACGAAAATTTTTATTAAACCTAAGTAACTGTGGATAAATTAGTTATATTATGAATAAAAAGTATTCTGTTGATGTATTTATCTCTTGTACTGTCGCTAATACGATCTAATAGGATCTGTTATCTATAATCAAGCAGAAACAGAACCAGTTTTAGTTCCCCTTCTTAATTTATCACATTTCTAATCATTCTCCTATACTTGAAGAATCTAGGTGTGAGTTTTAGCAGCATTGAAAAATATCATTTTTCAGTTTATGGTTTTAAAATAATCAGATTTTGCTGCTGAAAGTTCTTAACATACATGGTAAACTGAAAGGTTTAATTTACTAGAAACTTATTGTTACTTAAACTGAAAGGTGATTCTGTCCTTTATTTGAGAGGCTAAAAGGTTAATCTCCTGTAACTGAAACCACAGTTACAGCCCAACAGATATTATTTATTGTAATGTTCATTTTTTCCTATTATTAATTTAAACTATTAGAGAAAAACAGTAATATATTGAAGCTGATAACGTCCTTAAAATGACCTATTTTGATTCCTCAATTTGATGCAAAACTAAAGCCTGGCATTTAACCAAATACCAAGTGTGATACTTTTAACAGCAGCATCTATAAATAATTGCAACATCTATGAATAATATACCCTATAATTGCTAGAAGTAAATAATATAATCGGGTATGAAATAAATCTGACTTCTTTTAACTTGACTGGTTCTCACACCTAAGGATAAATATCAGCTATTTGGAACAGTGGACATTCAACGCCTCATTTTTATAGTTCTTTAAATAACAGCCCACATTATTTTTGGTAATACATTCTCTAATGCCTGAAAAGTTAAAAGTGGTACTCAAAACCCCTCATTTTAGGTGTTGGATAAATAGCATCAGATGCAGAATATTTGGCTTTGGGAAATTTTACATGGTCCCTGGCATACAATATTTTTCTCAAATATATGTCTATATTGTCTTGTTCACAGTAACTGCATTATATATTGCTCAACAAGGTCAAATAAAATAATTTTTAATAGAAGATACTCTTTCAGTCTGAGAATAACATAGAATGGGTTTTTCCTGAAAAACGGTTGATGTGTCTTTATAAAATTTGCAGTAATTATGATAAAAAACTAAAACAGACTTTTTAACCCTATACTTCAACAATTTTTCGCCCATACACATTCAGTCATGCATGTGAAGCTGTCATTTCCAATTTAGACTTATTCTGATTAGTCTTAGCTATTCTGAAGCAATGCCAATGAGAGTGATTATGTTATCACTGTTGGGGCAATTAAATGCTCTATTTGTTTACTACTGAAAGCCCAACTGATGTGACACACAGTTAGTTAAGTTACAAATAGGTCTGTGTCTGATATTAATGAATGCCCATTATGCATTTTTGGAAAGTTATTTCTTCACAGTTAAAATGACACAACTTTTGGTGAAAATTCTTCCCCTTTAAATCAGCAGTTCTCAACGAGTGTCAATTTTGCCTCCCAAAAGACATTTGGAGATGCCCAAACATATTTTTTGATATTCACAACTAAGAGAAGAGCAATGATACTATTATCTAATGGATAGAGGCCAGGGACGCTGCTAAACATTGTACAAGTGCAGGTCAGGACACCCCGCCCCCACACCCCCACTACCACCCAATGAAGAATTATCTAATCGAAAATATCAATAGTTTAAAAGTTCTGAGGATGGATGATGGTGATGGTTGTATAACAGGGTAAGTGTACTTAATGCCAATTAACTGTACACTTAAAAATAGTTAACATGGGGGCGCCTGGGTGGCTCAGTCGGTTGAGCATCCGGCTTCGGCTCAGGTCATGATCTCACTGTTTGTGGGTTTGAGCCCCGCGTTGGGCTCTGTGCTGACAACTAGCTCAGAGCCTGGAGCCTGCTTCAGATTCTCTACTTCCCTCTCTCTGTGACCCTCCCCTGCTCGCGCTGTCTCTCTGTCTCTCAAAAATATTTAAAAAAACATTAAAAAAATAGTTAACATGGTAAATTTTGTTACGTATATTTTACCACAGTTAAAAAAAAAATCAATAGTGCTGATACTGAGAGCAAACAGGAGAGGGGATTTCTAGATGGAGAGAATGTCAAGTGTAAGTATATTGAGTTGTAAAACAAAGTGTGGCCTGTGATTCAAAGGCAAGTGTTGTGGTTTGTGGGACAGGATGGAAAGATGAAGTGGGAGAGAAACTTTGGCAAGGAGTTTGTTCTAGGCTGCTAGTAACCGAGAACCATCCAAGGTTGGCTAGCAACAGAATAGTATGTCCACACTTGCATTTTGTTTGGGAGGAGAGGAGCTTAGAGACACGTCTGGCAAAAAGTGGAACATACAAAAAGGTAGAATAGCAAGGTTTATTTTTAAAAATTTGATTCAATGTAGGGGTGCCTGGGTGGCTCAGTTGATTAAGCATCTGTCTCGTGGTTTCGGCTCAGGTCATGATCTCACCGTTAGTGAGTTCAATCACTGCACTGGGCTCTGCACTCTCTCTCTCCCAAAATAAATAAATAAACCAAAAATATTAAAAAATTGATTCAGTGTAAACATTCAGACTATGAGAAAAGTAGGGGGAGATTGTATGGAACAGGAGACTGGAGGAGAAATCCCATGAGGTTTTGTTTTGTTTCCTCTGTGTTCTGCAAACACGGACATCCCCATTTGTACAGATTAATTTGTAAATGCCTGTGTGTCAATTAAAAATGTTACTTGAAGCTCACCACTGCCACCCTATGGCAAAAAACTGCTGTATGTTTAAAGCCAATATTTAGTGTTGATCATCTAGTTGAGGGCTCCCAGCTTTTTTACCCCCAAAGTCTTCTTTTATTAAATACGCTCCACCACCCAAACTTGACTCTATGATTTATGAAACCAAAAGACATCATTTACTGACCATTTGCTTTCCCATTTTTATAAATCAGATACGTATGTAAATGCCAACTGAGCTTCTGATCCCTGATAATCAACCAGTATTTATATTTTGCATTGATTTCATTCTAATCAAAAGCAAAGAAGCATAGAATTTCAGTCTTATACAGTCTCCATTCGATAACTGTACAATTGTTCATAGACTATACTTTGTTAGTTGTTTTGTTTTTTAATAATAAAAAAGGCTTGCAAAATCTCAATACTACCTACAAAGTGATCCAAGTCTCTAAAAACAAAACAAAAATAAAGTGATCCAAGTCTAGGGTTGTGTGTTTATAAACAACTGGTCTAATCCACTGACTTTCATCAGAGGGTGACCGTGCCCCTGGAGGACTTTGGGTGATGTCTGGAGACAGTCCTGGTTGTCACAACTTGCGGGGGTAGGGGGAGGGCAGAGTTGCAACAGGCATCTAGTTGGTAGAGGTCAGGGATGCTGCTAAAATACATACATCCTACAATACAGGGACAGACCCCAAGCAAGAATTGTTTGGCCCCAAATGTCAATAGTACCAAGGTTGAAAGCTCTGGTCTAGTTTAGTCCCTTCACTGTATAAATTAAGAAAATGAGACCCAGAATTGTTAAATTATTCCTTTTATTTCAGAAACTTTACTTATTTTGAGAGAAAAAGAGAGAGGGAGAGAGAGAGAGCTCATGCACATGTGGGGGAGGGGCAGAGGGGGAGGGAGAGAGAATCATAAGTAGGTTCCACGCCCCGTGCAGAGCCTACAGGGGGCTCAATCTCATGACTTCAAGATCATCACCTGGACAAAAATCAAGAGGTAGAGGCTCAACTGACTGAGCCACACAGGCGCCCCTATTTTAATTTGTAATTAGGCAATGCATCCAAGGATTCAAAAAATAGTACATATGTAAATGTACCTAGGACTTGAACAAACATTTCACCAAAGATATATAAGTGGCCAATAAGCACATGAAAAGATGCTCAACATCATTAATCATTAGGAAAATGCAAATCAATACCACAATAAGAAGGCTTTAAAAAATTATTATTAGGATTTCTAGAAAGACTATAGAAATAACTTTTTAAAATGGAAAATAACAGGTGTTGGTGAGAATGTGGAGAAATTGGGACTCTGGTACACTGCTAATGGGAATGAATGTAAAAGGGTGCAAGTATTAGAAAACAGCTTCAAAGAGGTAAGCATAGAATTACCATACGACCCAACAATTCTTCTTGTAGGCATATATCCAAAAGGATTTGAATACATGAACTCAAAGAAATACTCATACATGCATGTTCATAGCAGCATTACCCATAATAGCTGAAAAGTAGAAATAACTCACATCCATCAACAGACGCATGGATAAACAAAATGAGTTTATATATACAGTGGAATATTACTCAGTTATTAAAAATAATCAAGCAGTGCTACATGCTACAGTGTGCAGGAACCTTGAAAACATTATAGGAAAAAGCCAGATACCAAAGGTTGCATACTGTATTATTCCATTTATTTATTTTGTTTAAGTTTATTTATCTATTTTGAGAGAGAGAATGGTGGGGGAGGGGCAGGAAAAAAGGGAGAAAGAGAGATCCCAAGCAGGCCCTGTGCTGTCAGCACTGAGCCCAACTCGGGGCTCGATCAGGGCTCAAACTCATGAACCATGAGATCATCACCTGAGCCAGATTGAGTCAGATGCTTAGCCAATTGAGCCAGCCAGGTGCCCTTATATGATTCCATTTATATGAAACATATATACTAGGCAAATCCAGAGAGACAGAAAGCAGATTGGTTATGCGTGCCTAAAGGTAGGGGGAAACAGTAGGTGACCACTTAACAGGTAAAGAATTTTTTCTTGAGGTAATGAAAATGTTTTGGAACTAGATAGAGGTGGTGGTTGCAACAACATTGTGAACGTACTAAATGCCATGGAATTGCATAATTTAAAATGATAAATTTCATGTTGTGTGACATTCAGCTTAATAAAAGGAAGTTTAAAATTTTTATGCAGTGCAAAGCTTATCTTTGTCTGCTTTCAGCCCAGTTGCTACCCATAGGTGACCAAGGTTCTTAGTATCTGAGGAATCTTCTAGTATATTGATGCACAAAAAAACAAATGGATAGATTACCATCTCCCTCTTTTTTTCATACAGAGGTAGCACATTATAGAAGTTAATCTGTGCCATGTTTTTCTCAGCAATTTACCTCAAAGCCCTTCTGGGTGATATGAACACTCTTGAACATCACAGATGAGTTTAGTGAAATATTCCTCAAACTGGTTCGTCTGATAGTTCCTGATTGTTAGATTCTAATTACGTGTCTTTGGTAAGAATACCACAAAAATGCATCCTCTCATTGCATCTTATCGAGTGGCACACTATTTTGATTTGTCCCATGGCTAACAATAGTCATCTGATCATTGGATTAAGGTGGTACCTGAAAGGCTTTTTCACTAGAAAGTTATTTTTTCCTTTTTGTAATTAGCTAGCAATCTTTTAAATCTACTATAACAGTGTTTTCAAAGACATCTTCTGCTATCTTATATATTGCTTTTTTTATAAAACCTCATGTATATAAATAAATCTTCTGTGTCAACTCAGATTTTTCTCAGTGTCATCTGTGTTCGGGGTCCTGCCTCTACAGTGACGGACTTCTTCCTGAGGTCCCAGGTTCCTCCCCTTGTGGTTCCTCCCATCACACTAAGCTGTGGAGCCTGGGAGCTGATTTGCTCAGCTGTGCTTTGCCAGGAGCTAAGATGGACACAGTAGGTAAATTCCCTCTCAGTGCTTCCCTTTGTTGACCTGTTCCAATGCATAATATTTCAATAAGCCTGTCCAGAGACAGCCTGCATGGCCAACCGACAGTTTCTGTGAAGGAGCTGTGGCCAGCTCATTAATGTGAAACCTCGCATTTGCTGTCTTACCTTTCTTCTTCATGCTTACTGCCCTGGGATTGTGCCTGCCAATAAAGCATTCACACTTCAATTTTTCCTTGGGGTCCATTTACAGGGATCATGGGCTTGACACAATGGGAGACATTTCTTTTCAGAGTAATGGGAACAAGTGTGCTTTTCCTGAATGATTTTTTTTTTAATATTATGGAAATTGGATCATGTAACCAATCATATTTCCCTTTGGAGGACGTCAATAAAGTTTAGAGACATATGTGCAGCCCAACTCTAGCCAGTGCATAAAACGATATGGTGTAAATATCTCTAATCCAACTTTTTTTCTTTTTAAGTTTATTTATTTTGAGAAAGAGAGAGAACATGCACACAAATGTCAGCAGGGTAGGGGCAGAGAGAGAAGGACAGAGAGAATCCCAAACAGGTTGTGCCCTCAGTGCAGGGCCCAGCCCGGCTCCATCTCACAAACCGTAAGATTGTGATCCGAGCTGAAATCGACTCAGAGGCTTAACCCATTGAGCGACTTCCAAAGTCTTATCCATTGCTCCATTATGCCTCATTTACACATTTAACATTTAAACCTCAATTCCAACTCCATTTTCTCAAGGCCGCAAACACAAAATGAAAATAACAAAACCCAGAAGTTCACAAAGTGCTTACTCTCCAAACATTGCATTCAGCCATTTCAGACCAGAGAGAGGTGAAAGTCTGCATCTAGGGATAACAAATGAGATTCTGATCAATACCCGTTACATCAGAAGGATAAAAGACTGCGACTGCACCGGGTCTCTGATGGCGATGCAAAAGAAACAGATTTATAGGGAGGCCACCACACCGTATCCTGGACTCAATCTGACCTCATCTTAACTATATTCTGTACTTGACTTTCTCTGGGGAGTGTCACCTTAGTCTTGCTTCTCCCATTCCCTTTAAATTGGGTTGAAATGAGCATTACAGAATAGAAAGGGACTGTGAAAGAGGAGCCCCCAAATCACAGAATCTGTTGGAAAGCGAGTTAGAAACTCAAGAGCCCAAAACCCGTTCTCACAAAGACAAGGAACCCCCATTAGCCAAGCTGGAGAGAAATCACGTCCGCTCTACAGAGTACACAACATCTCTTTCTCAGTGGAGCTCTCGAGGCAGGTGATCTGGGGAGAAACGCCGGCCAGCCTGACTGCCGTGTCTCCCCAGCAGGGGCCCTGGAGCAAGTGGGTCTCCGGCAGTTTCCCACAGGCCGGTGCGCCTCGCGGAAGGCTCGAACTCACGCGCTACTGCTGGTTGCCAGGAGACACTGCACAACCACCTCCTCCAATCAGGACTCCTGTCTCTGTGCCCAATCACAGAAGCCGAGAGAGCTGTAGTCGGAGGGGAAAGGTCACGCTGCTGTTTGGCGGCCATTTCTCTGGAAGCGCCGCGATTCGCGCCCAACCGTAGGCACTCCAGTCACTAAGGACGGGCGACAACTGGGTCGGCGGCGAGTGGCCTGCAGCGTTTGCTTATAGTCGCGATGGTAAGGAGGACTAAAACGACCAGAGTCGAAGAGCCAAGGGAGAGCGGGTGACCAGCCTCGCGGGCCCGGTGCTTGAATCGCGCGTTTCCCATTCATCCGCGTGGGGAGCCGTGCACCCGGTCGCCGGCCTCTTTCTCCCTGCTCTGCGGGTCTGAGGCGCGCGCTCCTTGCGATGCCTTTCCCTCCCCAGAAGTGCCCCTGACCCCATGGCCCTCTTCGTTCGAATGGGAGCCTGAGGTACCTTGCTGTCTGGGACCACAGGGTCAAGATGAAGCGGTCTTTGTGCCCCACTTATCACACTGCGAAGTCGGCTTTAATTTCATCATGTTGGGATTCCTGGCCCTGCAGCCCTTGGAACACAGAGTGCAGGCTTTGGAACATTCATTTGTTCGTTTCGCAAATATTTTTTGAGCGCGTGCTACCTACTGGAGACTGTTCTAGGCGCTAGAGTGTAAGGTGAAAAGTACTGACGCGGACCCTGCCGTAGCTTTACTCAGTCGGGTGGTGTGAGAAATAGACTTTAATCAAATAACGTAAACATGTAATTACAAGTACTGGGAAGTGCTAAGAAGAGAAAAGAGCAACCAGGATTCAGAGGGGGTGCAAGATGGTACATTAGAAGACAGGTCACGGATGGCATCCCTGGGAGGAGGACTTAACCGGAAACCTAAATTATATCAAATATGACATCCAGCCCCTTAAAGAGGAAGCGTTACGAAGCATGGGGAACATGAGCATGTAGGACCCAAGTACGGAAAGAAGGCTTGACCAGTTGGAGATCTTGGCCGAAAGCCACACCGCTTGAAGGACATGGTGATGAGATAGATGGGGAGACCCTTAGGTCGTGTTAGGAGGTCTGGATTCTACTGCAAGTGCAGTTGAAAGCCAGGGAAGCATTTTAAGTAGCGATATCACATGATAAAAATAACACTTGTTGTGTGCATAAGTTGGAGAAAGACAAGAGTGAAAACTGGAAACCCGTTAGGAGGTTAGCCCCCTCGCTGTTTGAGATCCCACTGAATATGCTTGTATTAGAGGGGTTTAGGAGCCAAATTTCTTGGTTCTTTTCTTTCTTTGGGCCAATGGGTGAACAGATGAGGGAAGGAAAAGTCTGAATGCACTGGTAGATGCTACTACTGGTCTGTTGAATAAAAACAATTGATTTCCCATATGTAGCCTGAGGCTTTGCTAAGTCAGATAAGACCCCAGACCCCTTAGCTCCTTGGATTCAAGTGAAACAGTGAAATGTCATCTGCCCCCTCCTTACCTCCATAGCCTCCTATTTGGGACTCTGACATCACTGGATTGTTTGTGAGATCGACTTGTTGCTTCATTCTGTCCTCCTTTTACATTGGTAGGCTGTTACCTAGAACAGCCCTTTCTCCCTCTAGAAGTACCTCTCATCCTTTAAAATGGAAGCATTACTTTGGGCGACATCTCCTTTTGACTTTGGATTGATTGGCACCCTTATGGATGCTGTCTCTTCTTACTACATTGCAGTGTAATCAGTGTAATGCAGTGTTATTACTATAAAGCAGTGTAAAGTCTATTTTTATGTGTTTTGCTTCTTGAGGACAAGAACTGTTGGTTGCATTTCTTCCCCATTGTCTCTTATGCTCTTCAACAAATAGAAGTGAAATTTCTGCAGTAAAGTTAGAATCAAGAGCTTGCTTTATTTGGATACCATGAAATATTGGTGATTTGGTAGAGGGGAGTAGGTAATGGGAACAGAGCTAAGGAAAAATAATTCATTGAGACCTTTTTTGTTCTTTGTGCAGAGTTTGCCCCTCAATCCCAAACCTTTCCTGAATGGATTAACAGGGAAGCCAGTAATGGTGAAACTTAAATGGGGAATGGAGTACAAAGGCTACCTGGTATCTGTAGATGGCTATATGAACATGCAGGTAAGCTAAGGAGATAAAGATCATTAAGTTGTATTTATTTTGCTTTACCTTAACTCCTCAAGGGTTTACTGTGAGTTGTAAGAATGCACTTAACTAAACTGATAAACATAAAATTCAGGGGAAAAAGTCAAGGTCAAGAATGATGTTTTAATTGTAATAAACTGTGTACAAGACCTGTTAAACCAAAATTCAGCCACAGAATTGACTTCTAGTGGTTAAAATAAGAAGAACCCAGGTATTTGATTCATAGTGGTATAAAGGAAACAAATGGACTTTGTTTTCGCAGAACAGGCAAAACTCTCCCGACATTTAGCTCTGAAAGACATTTTTCAAGTGAACTTTTTAAGTCTTTTAATGAATGTTAAATACACAAAATCAAAGTAATTCAATAAGAGTATTTCTTGAGGGAGAAGACAGGCCAAGTCAAAGGAATTGTTGAACTGACTGCATGTGTGTTAAGCTGGCGTCTGTAAATGTTGAGGACTGAGTTTTTTTGTTTTTGTAATTGCGGTGAAATATATCTAACATAAATTTTACCATTTCAGCCACTTTCACGTGTAGAACTCTGTGACATTAAGTACATTCACATTGTGGTGCATCCATCACCATCACCCATTTCTAAAACTCTTATATCATCCCTAACTGAAACTATACCCATTAAAAGATAAGTCCCCATTTCCCCTGCCCCCTGGTAAACATTACTGTTTCTGTTTCTAGTCTGGGTACCTCATGTAAGTAGAATCCTACAACATTTGTCCTTTTGTATCTGGCTTATTTCATTTAGCATAATGTTTTCAGAGTTCATCCATGTTGTAGCATTTATCTGAGTTTCATAACTTTTTGAATATACCACATGGTTTTTTTTTTAAATAGTTTGTTGTCAAATTGGTTTCCATACAACACCGAGTGCTCTTCCCCACAAGTGCCCTCCTCCATCACCACCACCTCTTTTCCCCCCTCCCCTTTCCCCTTCAACCCTCAGTTCATTTTCAGCATTCAATAGTCTCTCAAGTTTTGCATCCCTCTCTCTGCCCAACTCTCTTTCCCTCTTCCCCTCCCCCTGGTCCTCCATTAGGTCTCTCTTGTTTTCCTGCTAGACCTATGAGTGCAAACATATGGTTTCTGTCCTTCTCTGCCTGGCTTACTTCACTCAGCATGACTCCCTCGAGGTCCATCCACTTTGCTACAAATGGCCATATTTCATTCTTTCTCATTGCCATGTTGTATTCCATTGTATAGATAAACCACATCTTCTTGATCCACTCATCAGGTGATGGACATTTAGGTTCTTTCCATGACTTGGCTGTTGTAGAAAGTGGTGCTATGAACACTGGGGTACATGTGCTCCTATACATCAGCACTTCTGTCTCCCTTGGGTAAATCCCTAGCAGTGCTATTGCTGGGTCATAGGGGAGTTCTATCGATAGTTTTCTGAGGAACCTCCACACTGTTTTCCAGAGTGACTGCACCAGTTTACATTCCCTGAATATACCACATGTTAATCCATTCTTCTCTTGGTGGACATTTGAATTGTTTCCACCTTTTGGCCTTTGTAATACAATTAACATGGGTATATAAATATCTCTTAGAGGTTCTGCTTTGATTCACTTCTTTTAGATGTGTATCGAGAAGTGGTATGATTGGATCATAAAGGAATCCTTTGTTTAACTTTTTGAGGAACTGCCATGTTGTTTTTTATAGCAGATGCACCATTTTACATTCCACCAGCAAAGCATAAAGGTTCAATTTCTTCGCATCTTCAACATTTGTTATTTCCTGTTTTGATAGTGGCCATTCTAATGATTGTAAAATATCTCATTGTTTTGATTTGCATTTCCCTAGTGATTAGTGATATTGTGATCTTTGTGTGCTTATGGTAATTGATTTATCTTTTTTGGAGAAATGCTTGTTCATGTCCTTTGCTCATTTAAATACTGGGGTATTTTTTTCTTTGTTGCTTAATTGTAGTAGTAGTTTCCAGCCAGGTTTTTGATGAAAGAGTTTGAAATTATATTTTCCTGAAGCGTAGGTATTTATGTGACTGATTGATGGCAGATGGATTTTAAAGGTTACTTGGGTAGGTGGTCAGTCTTTCATGACTCTAAATATTCCATACTGGTACTTCTTGTAGGAAGAGTATTAACAGGGGCACTTACAGGTGCCCCTGTTAAGCTGTAATCTCCGTGTAAGAGCTGATATTTTCCTTAATTCAAGAGGTTACCACATGAAGATGATGATTAGGTCCCCAAAGTTCTTTTAGAGCTTGGTTTTGGCCTGGAAAATTCCTCAAGCAGGAATCATTTACCAAGGTCATAGAAAAATCTGAAGAGTAACACCAGTCTGTTGAAAATGTCCTAGACTTATATAGTGGTAATGATTACACAACTTTCTGAATGTATTAGAAACCACTAGGGGCACCTGGGTGGCTCAGCTCAGGTCACCATTTTAAGGTCTGTGAGTTTGAGCCTGGCATTGGGCTCTCAGCGCAAAGCCCACTTTGAATCCTCTGTCTCCTCTCTCTCTGCCCCTCCCCACTGTCAAAAAATAAACATGTTTTTTTTAATGTCAGGGTGGGGAGGAAAAAAACCAAACCACTGATTTGTATCCTGTAAAAGTCAATTTTATGCTATGGGCATTATATCCCAATAAAAGAAAGGGAGGGAGGAAACCCACAGAATACTTGGTTTTAGAAGTAATGTAGTTCCTAGTGAACCTGCCAGAGTTGTGGACTGTATCTGAATGGTAACTATCACCACATTAATGATGCTTTTGAGTTTATTTATTGAATGAAAATTTATTGAGTGCCCATTACGTGTCTGGCTTTGTAAATATATACCAATGAACAAAACAAAGTCCCTACTTTGAAGGAATTTCTGTTTTAGTAGTGGAGATGGTAATATAATGTGTTATCAGGTAATGATAGATGCTATGGAGAAAAAGAAAGCAGGAACAAAGGGTACAGTGATTGATAGGATAGCCAGGGAAAGCTCTGAGGAAGTAAACTTAATCCGAAAGCAGAATTGAGTGAGCAGCTGAAGAGATTATCTGAAGAAAAACTATCCCACTTTGAGGGAGCAGCAAGTACGTGGGCTTTGTGGCAGGAACTTGCTTGGTGTGTTTAGGGCATGGCGAGAAGTCCAAAGTACAATGACATAGAATGATAGAAGAATGGAATGGTAGTGAAAGAGAACCTTGTGACTGTGGCTTGTAAAAGTTACAAATAAAGTTTTTTACCTATCTGTGGAAGGAAACCTAAACATTTTGATGTAAAATTGGAAATAATAGTTTCCTGAAATAACTATAAATTATAGTTACTCAGTTGTTTAACTCTTAAGAACTTATTTCTCTTTACTTATTAGAATTTTTCAATTCTAATAAAATTTAAGAATTCTTGAATTATTATTAAATTCTAATCGAATTTTAAGAATTTTAAAAAATTCTTACTCCGTTTGATTTGGTTGTTGACTAATATAAATGTATTTGATGTTTTAGATATAAATTTTGTACCCATTGGGTTCTTCAATGTGATATGGTGTTATTATGCAGAAAGTTAATACCTGGTTCCTTAGAACTGAATTTTTGGAAAACTTTAAAATCACAACTTATTCATAAATTGGAGACTGTCTTCCTTGACATGCTGTTTTAATGTCTAATACAAAGGGGTCTTACATAACTGGGAGATTTAAAAAATTATGTTGAAACAAGCTTTATTATATATTCTACATCCATCGATGTTAACTTTACTGAATGCTTATTTGAAACCCAAAAGTACTACAGTAGTAAAAGAAAGCTAATATCCTGTTAATTATAGATAAATTTGAGTTGTTGCTATAGTAAGGTCTCAGTTAATAAGACCTTGGTCTCCACCAATATTACCTAATATTTTAGGTAGTGTTACACTGTTTTTGTCCTGAATTATTATACTAATATACTTTCTTTTTATTTAAAGCTTGCAAACACAGAAGAATACATAGATGGAGCATTGTCTGGACATTTGGGTGAAGTTTTAATAAGGTAACAAGAATAGTAGTATATGTAAGGAGTTACTGGTGTGCACTAAAAATACCTGTTTTAAATTAGTCCCTCAATTTCAGAATTACTTTAAATCACTATTAACATAACATTCTACAATTAGACTTAAAGAGTATTGAAATCTTTAAATTTGTCAAAGAAGATGGAAATTTTTTGGAGTTACTCATCCTTAAAATTTTTCTAGTGATGATATTAAATTAAACTTTCTAGCTCTTTATTGTAACCTTTTTCAGTGGTTTATGTGGAAGAGCTTAGTTTTGAATTTTAGTTGGGTCTGGCTGCTAATAGGGATTTTTATTACATTCATTTTGAAATAGCTTCATGCCTTCAAACTTGAGTCATTACCTTTGGAAGATCATAAAGATACCATTTTATAATGTCCACTTGGTAGATAAGTGCCATGTGCTTTTTAACAAATCAGTGGTAAAAACTTTTTTAAAAAAAGAAATGATACATTGTAATTAGCATTCAGTATTTTTGTAATAAAAAATATCTAGCAATAGTAATTCAGATCTTAATATGGTTTCTGGTCAGAACAACAAAATGGATTGTTTTTCTATTTACAGGTGTAATAATGTCCTTTATATCAGGGGTGTTGAAGAAGAGGAAGAAGATGGGGAAATGAGAGAATAGCATCTTTTGTGGGGAATTTTTTATATATATTTCTAGACAATAAACATTTGTTTTTCAACTTGTCTTGTGAACTATTCATATTCAGATATTTCAATGCAGGGCTCAAATGTTGAAACAGTTGAAAGATTATTCACAGAATTAATACTTTAAAAGCCACTCAACTTCATTCAAGTTGGTTTTCTTTTATAAGCCAATATTCTTTTTTTTCTACAGGAGAAAACTATATGATTAATAAACACTTATGAAGGTGAATTTCAGTGCTTTTCTTGTAATGATATATTAACCAAGACCTTTTAAAAACAACTGTTTCTTTTATTTGAACCACTTTTGACATGTATAAAGTTAAATATCTCATTAGAATTAATATATACTGTTTCATTTTACTTAGTAGTCAACAAATTACCTGTTAACTCTATATCAATGTGAGCTAAATAATGTACATGTTACAGCTAAAATTGAAACATCACCTGAAAATTAAAATGGCTGTGGATATAGAGCACATCAGAAACTGTGAACTGGTATTTCAGCTGGAGGCATATGGTTTGTTCACTTAAGAGAATTAAGTGTTTTGAACAGAACTCCTTAATGTGAATTAAAAACCAGTCCCACAGTTATATTCTGAGAATATACTAGTGGTTTTCATTTAGGTTTTAAATTCATCAAAACCATTCAGATGTTTTAGAGTTACACGTTGTTAAAATATATACTCCACAGTGATAAAATGTATACTGTGCACTGTGGAATGGTTGAAAACAAATTGGATCATTTAAAGTCCCAGGTTGTCAAAGAATGCCATTACTGCACTTTAATGGTCATTCACCACGTTGTTAATGTAAAGTTAAAGGAATGTAACCGAAGTTAAACAGAATGTGTAGCTCCAACTGGGATAACTCGAAGATATAAAGGTTTAGCTGCATAGAATGCTACTTAGGATATGGTGATAGAAACCTTCAAGAAAAGAAAATAACTCCCATTCCCAATCCTATACTCACTAGAAGAAGTGCCTGTTTTCCTCAAATTGGTTAGGGCGGCATATGGGGCAGAATATTGCCATTACTGAAAATCTACAAAATGTCTAAAACATTCTGACAGTAAATGTCTTAGTGCACCTGTTGAAGTGAAAAAATATTATTCTTCTGGTGATTTTTCTCTTGTATCCTTGACTAAAAGTAGCTCCTGTTTGTTACCAGATGAAGGTTTTGAGTGATAGATAAGTCGTCTTCCCAGCTGAAACAGAAGAAACAATAATTAGTATTTTTTAGCAAAACTATTTTCTATTGAATTATAAGTAAAATAATAACATTCACTTGATTTTTCCAAGGAATTACATTGCTCAAATAGTAAAAAAATCACAGTTACAGAGGGATTGATAACCTAATGAGTGTCCAACGTGTTAGGCAAAGTTACATAATAAATAGAGTAACACAGTGAGTAGGAGACAGAGGAGTTAGATTTTATGGGGAAGTTGAGTGCTTTAGGTAAAGTCCTCAAAAAGCATTTTTCAGATAGGGTCAGCCTAGAAAAGCACCATGTTTGAGGCCAACATTTTCTTTCTCGTAAGTGCCATAGCTGGTTTCTCCTCCATTGGTTAGAAAAGATCCCTTTCCTCTGCTGACCCAGTCTACTGGCATTTAAAAATCCTATTAGATAAAAACTTGAGAAAACCATGTACATCTTCTTAAACATTAGTAATCTTGTTGGCTCTTAGATGTGTTCCACCTGGAGAAGCTTAGGGAAATCTTTCAGTTTGTACTGAAGAATATCATAATTACTTTTCTCTTTTGTCTTCCTTTTTCCTCCTTTTTTATTTTGTTTTGCTTCTATATCTGAATTTGTGTAAATTAAATGGATGGGACAACTTTCTGTTAAATAGATTTGATAGGATATCTCCAGTGTCGCAAAAGAGACACTAATCCTATTTGAGACTGCCCCTTGCATTGCAGAATTTGACATTCCTGGCCCTAGGTAAGTAACAAGGACAGTCCTCCCCATCATTTTATCAACCAAAATGTTATTAGGGACTAGAATCCCAGGATTTCTCCTAACATCAACATTCTTCCTCTGTCAACAGTCTTCCCTTGGTAACCTTTGTTATTAATACTCTCTGAGAAAATTGCCAGTGATGAAGTGTCCTGACTGGGTAAGAACTGGTGTCAGAGGTCTTTGTACATTATCAACTTATCAGATTGCTATTGGGTTTTTTTCCTTCATTTTTCTTCCATTTTTAGTTCTTGCTCTGATTTTTAGGCTGTTAATTCGGTAAGCGTTTATTGAGCATCCAGTATGTGCTAAGCATTGGAGATACAAAGGTCATAAAAATTCACAGTCTGGGGGCGCCTGGGTGGCTCAGTCGGTTAAGCCTTATTGATTTCAGCTCAGGTCATGATCTCATGGTTTGTGAGATTGAGCCTCATGTTGGGCTTCGCACTGATGGTGAGGAGCTTGCTTGGTATTCTCTCTCTCTCTGCCTGCCCCCAACTCATGCATGTGTGCACTCTTCCAAAATAAATGAAGTTTAAAAAAAAACTAAAAAACTCCGTCTAGAAGGAAAGATGGTTATATTATAAATAATCATTTCAATTTGGTGAATTTAGTGAATAGTATACATATGTGGACAGGTGATAAATGGTAAATTCTCTGGAAGAAAGAACAAGTCAGGTCTTCATAGGAAAAGCTAAACTAGAGAAGTCAGACTTTTTTAAAGATAAAATGCTTATTTAAATAAAGTAATTTAAGATAATCAACACTTGTGGCATATATATTAACAGTTACCCCATTTAAATTTTTTCAAGTACTTAGCTCAAAAGGATGGTTGTGAAGCATACAATAAACCTTCACTGTAGGTTAGAGCTATTAGTGTGGTAAGAATCAGTGTCCATGGTAGCTCTGCAGATAACCATGAAATTGGCTTCTCTGAATATATTTCAGACATAACCAAGAAGAAGGAGAGTAGCATATAGAGACACAGGCGCTCCATTTCCTGTAGGAAGTCATGGACCACGTGTGCTCAGTGACTGCCCGATCCCATACTTAATTGTTGGACAGGTGATCTTGCAATTTAAAGAACCTTGACTTCCGGTCCTGAATCTGCTGATAAATCTGAAGTGACTCGGTAAATCATTTAAACTTCAACTATTATTCTTACTATTTTTATAATATGAGGATTAGAAGACCCATCTGATTATATGTAATTCTCTGGGTTTGCTGTTTTGGTTGTTGAGTGAAGGAAGCAAGGCTCATGGCTACTATTTGTAAGGAGAATATATATAATAACTACGTAGAACATTTCCAGAAGGATGCAGGTGAAAAGGGGGTTACATCCAGGGAGGGGAACTGACAATGACTTTCTTTTCACTAAATACTCTTGTATCTTTTGAGCTTTGAGCCATATGCTTATTACTGTCTTTAAAAAAAAAATATTTAAAGAAAAATTCTCTGCTTTCATGAACCTGGAACTAAGGAAAAAGAAGAGAGGGGAACGGTTTTTACTAAAAAATGGATCTAATGGAGAATCATAGGCCCAGACATTTGAATTATCCTAAAAGTAACAAGGAATCAGAGAGATCAACTGAAGCTGTGACCAGGAAAGACTATTTTGCTAACATTCACCCTTGATAAACCAGCTGAATTAGGTATTTTCACAGAAGCAGTCACGTGTTAGATGTAGCCGGACCTACTGATAACAAAACAAACCTTTTTCTTTGGTTGCGCTACTGCACTTTCCAGAGCAGCTTTTAGCCTTTCCTCTTGGTGTCTTTATCTTTATTTCATTTTTTCTTCACGTAACCTGTCAAAGGAAAACAGTTTTGCAACTATAAGTCACAGAAAATTAAAGACCTGTATTATTACTTGGTAGTGAACTACCTAAATATTACAAGATTTCCCTTAAAGTTCAATTAAAATAATACTTCACCTTCATACTATGGCTTTTGAATATTCAGGTGAAAGCTAACAGCAGATCCCATTTGCATTAAAATGAGAGAAAATGCTGGGAAGGTGTAAAATCTAAAGTATAACGTAGAAAAATGCACGCATCACAGTGTAATATTATATAATTCAGTGAATTACCACGAAAGTACTTTTCCAGCTAATCTTTTTGAATGATATCCGCAAATTAAGACCAAGAAATGCTATTTGTCTGTTCTCTTTAGAGCTGTGAGAATAAAATTAAATGACCTCTGTGTATTGGGCCAATGCCTGGTGCAGAATAGGCCCTCAATAAGTGATAGCTATTTTATAGACTCCTATAATTATAAGTGTAACATTTACTGAACATTTTTTATGCAAAATTAGGTTTATGTGCCTCTAAGCCATGGGGAAAAATAAAATTCTTTTTGCTAAGAATGACAGGCAATTAGAATTAGATTCATGTATCACTGTTGAAAATAAGTTGTATTTACAATCCAATGAGAATTATTTCCTATTATAGAAAAGAGGCAAGTGCTGTTAGTGTAATCAGTCATAGAGGTCTTTTTTTTTTTTCACTTTAGAGAGAGAGTACACGAGGTGGGGAGAGGGGCAGAGGGAGAGAGAGAATTCCAAACAGGCTCCACACTTGGCACAGAGCCCAAAGCAGGGCTCCATCACACAACCCTGGGATCATGACCTGGACCAAAATCAAGAGTTGGACCCTCAACTGACTGAGCCACCAGGCACCCTAGTCATAGGTCATCTTATGTAAGGAGTAATCTTTTATTTACTATTAAAAAATGTTTTTTGCTTTATATTAAATAAGATTCCACCAAGATCACCTTTATATGTTTCTGGATTTCATTTTTATATGGGGGAAACAATTAATTAATAAAAGTAACAAATTACCACAAAATTAATATTTGAATACTTATTATGTGTCACGCATGCTTTAGTACTTTTACATGGATTAATTTAATTCTCACAACAATCCTATGGAATAAATACCATTATTAACTGCCATTTTAAAGAAAAACAGACTTATGAGAGGTTATGCAACTTACCTAAGGTCACAAAAGTTGTAAATGGCCGAACCTGCATTGAACCCAAGCAGTCAACTGTAGTGTTCGTCTGCCTTTTAATGTGGGTTTTTTCCCTTATAACATGAATGTCATTCCACCTATAAGCATTCTGTATCTGCCACATTATATTAGGGATCATATATTTATAATCATTGCCTGAAAGGTAGTATGTATATAAAATCCTTGGGGCACCTATGTGTTGGTTGAGCATCCAACTTTGGCTCAGGTCATGATCTCATGGTTTGAGTTGGAGCCTAGCATTGGGCTCTGCATTGGCAGTGCTGAGCCTGCTTGAGATTCTCGCTCTGTTCTCTCTCTGCCCCTCCCCTGCTTGCACTTTCTCTCTCAAAATAAATAAACTTTAACAATTAAGATCCTTATTTATAACTCCGAATGGAAATTTGTAAATCAGTGCATTCTCCTGGTAGGCAAGGCTGTGGGGGGTGGGAAGGCATGCTGTTTCAGGGATGATAATCCTCATGAGGTGGTCTTGAGGACCTGAATGAGTTAATATGTAAACGCTATGTGTGTTGAGTGTTAGCAGTTATGCACTGAGGAAAACCCTCAATGCATGGCTCTGACTTTCAAACAATTCCTTCATATATAGTCTCCTTCCAGTGAAGGGCTCTAATTCTGTGCTTTGGGCCCTCCCATCATGAGTGCAATTCTCCTTCCACAAGATAGCTCTTCCCAAATTTTTGTATAAGTAGTGAATATTCATTCTGAAAATCCGTATATTCAGGGGAAAATAACCCTTCACACACACATCCCAAACTAGATCCGTTGCCCAGGTGAACCAGTGCTCATTACCATTGCTAATGGCACATTATTTCAGAAGACTGTTTGATGGCCGTGTCTCCCATACATAAGTAATAGCTGTATGAGAAGGGCATACTCTGCGCATGCTTAGTGGGTCTGCACCGCCTGTCGTGACCCTTGCCGTGTCGTAGGGGTTTGCTCAGTGTTGGTGGAATGCAAAAGCAGTTTCTCATCTCATTCAGTCATTCACTACACTTACATCATTGACTATACTTTTGCTGCAGTTCTTTGTTTTATCCTCTCAATTGCCTACACGTTTTCTTTCAGAATGGAACCAATGAGATCACTCAATTCCATTAGGCGAGACTCTACTTTTACCAGCTTTTGAACTGGGTTGAGACTGCCAGCATCAGCATGTCCAATGCAGACCTTGTATACTTGACTAATTTTTTTACTAAGAGAGTCTATCAGTTTTTCCTAAGATTGAAAAGAAAAGGAGAGGGCGCCTGCGTGGCTCAGTCGGTTGAGTGTCTGGCTTCGGCTCAGGTCATGATCTCATGGTTTGTGGGTTGGAGCCCTGCGTAGGACCCTGTGCTGACAGCTGGCTCAGAGTCTGGAGCCTGCTGCAGTTTCTGTGTCTCCCTCTGTCTGACCCTCCCCCGTTCATACTGTCTCTCTCTGCCTCTCAAAAATAAATTAAAAATAAATAAATAAATGAAAAGGAGAGCAGAAAACATAACATCTCATCACTGTTTTCTTATTCATTCAATAAATGAAGAATTCCATTTTACTACATTATAATGAAGTATAGTAGCTTATATGCTACTAAATATTTCTTTTTAAAAGAAAAACTAATAGAACAGTGAGAAAATGCAATAGTGATTATTTATATCATAATTTATAGTCACATTATTACTATAGTAGCACTTGGATTTCGGTCTAGGTATAAAAAGTAATTTTAATGTGACAGTGTCTTTTTGCTTGAGTGTTTTCATGTATCTAATTCCTTGAGCATTCAAGTAGAGGCAGCATATATATATATATATACACACACACACACACACACATACATCTTAGCATATATGTATACATTTTAAATAATTTTTTTACCACTCCAATGCATTCCCTTGCAATGCAGCATGTGAGCTTCCTTTTTTGCACTTTTTACTCTTAATTACTGAAACTGTAGTCATCCTGTATGAAAGCTATCTCTGTACAGCCTTATCTTCCCTTTGAGACTGTAAGCACCTGGAGGGCAGGGGTTATTTTTTACATTTACACATATATCTAAAGTAGCACTTTGCATATAACCATGCACTTAATAAATGTTTGCTGAATAAATGATTGAGTGGTTTCTCTCGAGGGGAAAAAAAGTTACAAGCAGAGAGAGTCCCAGGTTGTCCTGCAAAGCCTATTGAGTTTAACTTTCACTCATTCCATTGGAAGCCATTGCTGTACTCTGATCCAAGCAGAGGCGTAGGCCAAATTTTGCTGATCCCTGTATCTGACCACTGCACCATTTTAACTATTGGTAGAAATGCTCGAGCTTGTAGGTAGTGTGTTTCGGGACCATAAAATTCTCATTCTCTTTCTCCGCCGTGTACCTGGCATTCGCAGTTAAGAGGACCTCAGTAAACTGCTGGGCAAAGTAAACCGTTCTCCAGGTAGCGTCCTGTCCCCATGCCCGCTTCTGCTCAAGGAGATGAGCATCATAAAGCCAAGGACAAGTAACACTCAAGATGTGGCTCCAAGAGCCATGGGACCACCCTCCTGGAATCAAAGACTCCTTACAGAGCCACCAACACTTCATTACAAGTCAAGATCTGTTATCAATAGTTTACTTCCAGCAGCTTGTCCCTCCCAGCTCCTGTTACAACCACCTTTCTGATGGTCCCATTTACCACTAATCACCCCTTTTTTTCCTCTCTAAAGTAACACTTACTGTATTTCCTGTTTATATTACAAACATGTTCCTTTTTACACCTGAAACTAATACAACTGTATGTTAACTATACTGGAACTAAAGTTTAAAACTTTTTAAAAATGCTCCTTTTAGAAAACTTGGAGAAGCACAAAGTAATATTAAAGGAAGAAGTAAAAGAAAAAGCAAAAGGCCTATTTGTTATCAAGCTCCTTTTTTCTCTCCCTTTCTAAATAACTTATTTCCTTTTTATATCAACACTTCTAGAAAACTTTAGAAATAGAAAAAAACTGTAAAAGGAAAAATAAAAATATACCCATCCACCAAGGAGAAGTGTATGTTAGGTATGTAAAAACAATTTGGCTGCAATGGGAGTATATTTAAAAAATGGTTTTAAAAATACTTTGAACACTGATGCTGAGAAAAAGCAACTTTAATATGATAATGGTTAGTCATTGATGAAAATTTCTGAAGGAGACCTTTTGAACACTTCAGAGTTTCAGAGGTGGTTGGGCAGTGGACTTTCAGGATGTCTTTTTTTCAGAATGCCTTTTTTTTTTTTTTTTAAGTTCCTCCTGTGAAACAGGAGGGGGAAAGACACGGAGAGATATTTTCTTGACAAAGTAATAAAGAACAGCATAAGAAACAGGATTAGGGAATGAGGTTAAGGAATAAAGACTTACATATGGGAGAGAGATTGAGGACCTGGCCCAACAGTGCAGAGGGGCACAGGAAAAGGGGAGCTCACGCTGCAGGCCTCCTGAGGACAGAAGCAAAGTGTGCAATTCCTGGAGCTGCCACCAGATGGCAGGCCCAGTCCGGAGTCTCGGAGGAGAGGCTACCGGAAAGTCTACAAGGGACGGGAGGAGTTCCAGCTGCCCCGGGGAGGTGGGGGTGGCCAGGATTGTGGAAGACCAAAACTGGGATCAGGACTTTGTATGCCTTCCAAAAGTGAAAGGGAAGTGATCTGACCAGAGCGGTGCTTAGGAGTAATGATATCAAAATTGGATAGAAGAGCAGGAAAATGTCTTGGTGTCAAAGGATTCTGTAATTCTAAGCCCTGTCACATTCTGCTGTGTGGTGACTAAACAAGTCTCAATTGAACTGGACCAGCTCCCTGTTTGAAAGAATGAAACCAAAGATGAATACATTCTGCAAACTGCACAGTAGCTTACATTCATGTTGTGTGGATGAGTCTCAAAACACAATTTTGAGAGAAAGAAGCCAGATAAGCCAGATGTCATATGACATGATTCCATTTATATCAAGTTCAAAGCATGGAAGCTAATTGATGGTAAGAGAAGTCAGTATAGTGGTCACCTTTGAGGGATGGTAGAGGCTGGAAGGGGACATGCGGGAAGCTTTGGGGGGCATTTATAACAGTCTGTTCCCTGATCTAGGGGTTGGTTACATGGGTGTGTTCATTTTGAGGAGATTTCTTAAGAAATGATCTGTACTTAGCTTATAATTTGTGCACGTTTTGATCTTACATTATGCTTGTATTTAAAATTTTATTTTAAAAATAAAATACTGAATCAATAAAAAATGTTAAAGATTAAATAGGAGTGTGGACGTTTTGAAAGAATAAAATCTTAATTGTATAGTTACAGCTCCAAAGTAACTATGATGATTTATGAATATGAAAGTTAGATACAGCTGTGTTTACTCATAAAAGATTATTTTGCACATTTTGAGATCTGAAAGAATGCGAGTGATTCTAAGAATACTTTTCCCCTGTCAGATTTCTTGCTCTGTCTCCCCTTTTCCACCCCAGCACTTCACATCTCTAGGAGACACTGAATTATTGGCCCCATTTTCTCAGTGTGCAATACATGAATGCCAAAATTATACTCAGGACCAAAATTTATAGATAATCTTTTAAAAGGTGATTTTCAGATCAATCCTACCTTCTCTGTTTAGGGATCTGGTTGCCTCAAAATTTAAGGATATTGAAAATGTTAGTTTTTCATAGCCATCCTAAACATGGATGAAAGGGTTTGGTCGGGGAAGGGTGAAATATCAATGATATTTATCTGACATTTTTTTATGCCAGCTTCAGAATTATTTAAAACAATTGCAGGGTAGAAGCAACCCAAATGTCCATCAATGGATGAGTGGATAAACAAAATGTGGAATATAAATACCATCAAGTGTTATTCGGCCATAAGACGAACTAAGTTCTGACACATGCTATAGCATGGATGGACCTTGAAAGCATTCTGCTAAGTGAAATAAGCCAGACACAGAAGGACAGCTGTTGTAGGATTCCATTTATATAAGGTACCTAAAAACAGGCAAATTTATAGAGACAGAGTAGAATAAAAGTTACTAGAGGCTGGGAAGATGGAAGAATGAAGAATTATTGTCTAATGGGTGGAGAGTTTCTATTTTGAGATGATGAAAAATTCTATAAATAGTGATGGTTACACAGTTTTGCCAATATACTTAATGTCACTGAATTGTGCACTTAAAATGGTTAAATGGTAAATTCTATGTTATGTACATTTTACCACGTACATACACACACACACACACACACACACACACACACACACACACACACAGATTTCTAAAAAGCCAGCATTGAAGAACTGAAAGGTGACTATCATACACTTCTTGCTTTAGCGGTGCATGTGTCCATCCCTCCTAACTCGGTACTATGCCACCCTAGGAAATGTGTGTTGCCGTAAGCAACTTTTGCTTTTGTAACCCTGCCCATCCTATGATTAGGGAGGATAATCATCTGACTGAGTTCCCCCAAATCTACCTCTTTGAAAATTAAGTTCATAGCCATAAATGTGGTATTAGCTTCACATCTGAGATTTGACCTTTTATTTCATTTGAGATTTTTTACAAGGAAATCATTGTTAGCTGGAGTTTGTTGTGGGTCTAGAAACTAATTAATTTAGGGGTGCTTGGGTGGCTCAGTCGGTTAAGGCTTCGGCTCAGGTCAGATCTCGCCTTCGTGGGTTCGAGCCCCGCGTCAGGCTCTGTGCTGACAGCTAGCTCAGAGCCTGGAGCCTTCTTCTGGTTCTGTGTCTCCTTCTCTCTCTGCCCCTCCCCCTCTCATGCTCTGTCTCTCTCTGTATCAAAAATAAAACATAAAAAGAAACTAATTAATTTAACAAACATTTATTAAGCACCTACTTAACAGGGACACTTAACGTATCTAACTAGGAAGAGTAATACAATCGCTGCTTGGAGGGGTTTGCATCCAGCTGGGAGAGAAAAATAGTACGTTAGTGCATCACAGGGGCCCCAGTAATGGATCTCTGTCAGCTAAAGAGCTGACATCTGTTAAAAGCTCAGTGCTGGGCTGATACTCCATTCAATTTTGATGCAGTGCTTCACCTGTTAATTATTTGCTCTTCCAATTACTAACAAAATGATCATAGGCAATGAACTACTTCGTGTGTGTACACTCTTGACTAAAATATAATTGTGGGGGGAACAATTTCAACATCATACTTCGTGATAATTAGATCACATTTTAAGAGAATCCCAGTACCGGTATGAATGCTTTCTGTCTACTATGTAAATTGACTATTACATATGGATGAGATCATTGCAAGGCGGTTTTCTACCTCTGTCATCAACCCAGGACTGTGGTGTGCTTTAATTCCCTATTCCACTGCTTAGTGGACAGGGAACGCCAACTATGATTAACATGAGCCAAAATAAAATTACCATCAACAAAGAATGATTACCTGAGTATCTGATTTAAATTCTCCAAAACTAAATAGCCTGGACTTTAATTCCAGTTCTGCAGCTTTTTCTTCTTCTCTCACACAGTTAGTCTGGAGCATTTCCTTGAGCTTCAAAAGAAATCCTATGTTGCTATTTCTATTGCAAAAGAAGAAAGAGACCCTTGTGTGTAATTTATTGTTTAGCAATATCATCATTCCAGAGCAACACACTTTCCAGATGATGTGTCAGCATCCTATGTCTAGTAAGCCAAATACAAGTTCGTATTTTAAGATGTCAAAGTACATGCAACTTTTCAGGTAAAATGAAGAAAATAAATGCACAGATAACTGCTTTTAACTTCCATCAGGAAGAATCTGCTTCCTGTGATTCCCCAGAGACCTCCAGAGTTGACATGTCAGCAGGCCAAGTTGTGGTGTGATCTAGAGATAGATTCTGACCTAGATCCCCTCTTCCTGCCCAGTCATACCCACTTCCTTCCCAAAACTCACACTGTCAGGGTGTGGGCACTGTTTGCTATAAAGAATGGGAGAGAGGAGGCCAGGATTAAAAGGACACATCAGCGGTAAACGAGCTGTGAGGTCATGATCTGTAGGGGCTTAAATGTTGAGTAAGTTAGTTTGTTCCAAAATTCATGTAGTTTGACCTACTGTTTGAAAAGCTTGCCACTGACTGGCCTAGAAAACTTCTGGAAAAGACTTTGCACATCTTTATAATGGGTGGATAAACAAAGCATTCTCTGCTATTTGAAGCTATTTTCCAAAATTATATAAAATTTTAAAGAATTTTGTGAAGGATCATATCCAGCTTCTTTCACCTGACAGAAATCCCTTTTATGAGAGCCCTGGTATATCTATATGTATGTCAAAAAATGGTATAGTACACAAGTCACATAACTTTGAGAGTCACAGTAAAGGAAATGCATTTATTAGCATTATCATCTAAAGCCTGATTTGATTAGCCAGATGGCAGAATGAAAACTGCACCGGGCAAAACTTAATGAGTTTTCGAATCACTATGTTGTACACCTAAAAGCAATGTAATGTGTGTCAACTATAGTTGAGTAAAAAAAAAAAAAAAATTTAGGGCAAGTGATATTTTAATTTTTTTTAATCTTTCAAACTGCCTTTTATTATTGCTAGCTAAGAAAATATTTTGACAAGTGAAAGGATGTATGGACTAAAATTAAACTAAAGCCAGTCTACTCTATGTAAATGTAACTTCTACATTTTATATCCTGCAATGTAAATTATTTAAAAATCCCACACTAAATCCAGAAAGACCGTGAGGAAGGGTCACACAGGAATAAGTTGGATTCGTCTCTGGTTAGAGACATAATTGCTTAATAGAATAAATCTACTTGCTTTTAATAGCTCACATTTTATCCTATGTAAGTTGATCTCTTTTATTTATATCTTCAAAACTTTCATCTACATCTTGGGAATATTGTACCAGTTAGATTCTGCTCTGTGAGGACTTGAGGTAACTCTTCTGGTTCTTTGAAATAAATCTCTGGCTCCTAATCAACCAGTAATGAATATGATTTACTTAAAAATATGCTACTTATGCACATGACTTATCTAGAAAAATACAGTGGGGGGGGAGGAATACCATTCTGATTATAAGGGAGGCATGGGTGGAGAATGGCATAGAGGCCTATTTCCATTTGAGAGGTGCCCCTCAGGAAGAGGACATTTGGGGCATTAGAGGAGATGAGAGGTATTAGAGAAGGGTGAAAGGAAGGTGAGGAAAAGAGAAAGAAGGAGGGATGGAGCAGAAGTGGAGACAAAGACAGGAAAAAGGAAAAGATGGGTCTAGGTAAAGGCAAGAGAGAAGGAGTAGGAAAAAGAAGAAGGAGGCTAAGTGCAGATCATTTTCTCCACCCCCACCCCCCGTTTTATCTTATATTTTCTAAAAACTTAATAAATATATATTAGTTTATTTAGTTTTAAAAAAGATGACTTGGATATTTGCACACCATGTTCATCATATTTACTATATCCAAGAGGAGGAAGCAACCTAAAGACCCACTGATGGATGAATGGATAAAGAAAATGTGGTATATCCATACAATGGGATATTATTCAGCCTTAAAAAAGAAGGAAATCTTGGCACATGCTGCCACATGAAGGAACCTGGAGGACATTAAGCTCTGTTACAAAGAGACAAAATGCCAAAGTTTTAGGATGGCGTTCGCTCAAAGTTAGTCTTGTAACAAAGGGCTATTTTGTTGAAGGTTGATTCATCTTACAGTACAGATACCCAGCATATCTCAAGCTTCAGTAAAATGATAAGCATTCAGAACGTGGCATTTTTACAAGATGATTGTAGATCATATGTATATCTCCTAAATTATTGCCTTCTTACAAACATTTTTCATACAATGATGACAGATGAACTATATAGACAACTGGGAAGCAGTATCAAAATTATAACTTCTGGAAACTTGTGGAATATTTAGAGTAAGAAATTTAATTCTTAAAAATAATGAGCATTTATGCTTTTAACCAAACACAATCTTCAAATCAAGAAAGATGATCTGATTACCATATCATAGTCCATATCATCATCTAAAAAGAATTCCAAACAACCTTCTGAACCGATACTTTCAGGGCAGCTCTAAAAGAAAGAAAAGGCCTGGTTTCTGAGCCATTTGCAGTCAACAGTTTGCTTTTATTTCTAAGTTGTCTTTGGGCCCTCACTGCAACAGTTCTTTTTCAGTAGCCTTCTTAGCCTTATAGGGCCCTGCTGTGTGCAGGAATCAATGGACTTCACAGGTATGCAAAAGAAATCCGATTTAGTCCCAGACAAGGCTGACCATGCGCAGACAAGTGAAACCACAAGGAAGGGCAAACAGTATGGTACCAATTATTTGAGGTGTACCTATAAAAATTATTTATAAAAAAGCACATGACAATGTACATTGCTGCATGTGTTTGTCACTTCTAATGCAGTCTTGACAAACTAAACCTGTGCTCTAGTGCTCTAAACAAAGCTCGTTCCAGACTAATACAAAATTTGTCTTCTGAAGAACTGATTTTATAAAAATATTTTCTGGTCAGGCTGAGGAAATCGTTAATGGGATGGGCGATGAGGTACATTCCTTTTTTTTTTATGTTTGTTTATTTTTGAGAGAGAGAGATGGAGTGTGAATGGGGAAGGGGTCGAGAGAGAGGGAGACACCGAATCTGAAGCAGGCTTCGGGCTCTGAGTTGTCATCACAGAGCCCAGCGCAGGGCTGAAACCCATGGACTGTAGGACCCTGACCTGAGCTGAAGTCAGACGCTTAACTGACTGAGCCACCCAGGCACCATGAGGTACATTATATACCTCGTAAAGTATAATTATGTTGTTTGCAAAGTGGCTCTGGAAAAATGCTTTAAGAAGGATAAATTGAAAATGATTGGAAAATTAAAGAGGAATGGGCTAGGGAGAGAAAGGTGGCTGTTGGTGTGATCCGTGTGGTCAGCACGTGCAAGCAGAGGGTAGTGATGAAGGGGAAAGTGAGTAAGGGTTAGGGGAGGGAGGAGACTCTAGAAGGAAATCAGGGGACCCAAGAAAGAGCTACTGGGGCCAAAAAAGAAGAGACAAAGATGACTCCAACATTTGTAATCTGTGAGCCTGGAATGATGGAAGTAGCCCTAACAAAATGGAGAACAGTTTAAAGATAAGAAAAAGATTAATATTCGCTTTGCTCATGTTGAGTTTGAGGGGACAAAATACCTACCTGGAGCTGCCCTTTAAGCTGCGGGAAGATGGATAAAGAGCCATACACATAAGTGAATATTTGGGAAATGTCCCCTGAGAAGGAATTTGATAACTATTGTTCTGCCCAACTCCTCTCTTCACCCAGTGGTATCATTCTCTTTTCCTCCTTTTTTTTTTTTTATGTTTTATTTTTGAGAGAGACAGAGCACAAGAGGGGGAAGGGCAAAGAGAGGGAGACACAGAAACCGAAACAGTGAGCTGTCAGCACAGAGCCCGACGTGGGATCTCACAAACCATGAGATCATGACCTAAGCCGAAGTCAGGTGCTTAACTGACTGAGCCCCCCAGGCTCCCCGGTGCTATCATTTTCTAATTAGCCTTTTCCCGCCTCTCTGAAGTTCTTGTTAGCTTTTCAGTTTCCTCTCTGACTTGATGTCTGTGGTTCCTCATCCTTCTTCCCCTCCCATTGTACCCACTCTGGGGGTTATTTCACCCTCGCTCACAGATTCCACTACTGCTGATATACGAATGGCTCCCACATATCTGTCTCTTCTTCTTGAGCTCCAGACTTCAATGTCTAACTTCCAGTGGGCATCAGTGTCCACTTGGCCCTCCTACACGGATAATCCTAAAAATAAGATAATCCAAAATCACATTCCTTATCTTCCTTTCCAGGCCAGCTCCTCTTACTGTGATCCCAGTACTATTGAATGACAACACTACACACCCATTGCCACCCAGAAATTTGGGAGTTATCTTTGACAAAATTTGTGACTTTTTTGACCACTCTCTTTTCCTCACACTTCCCCCAATCTCTTACGTCTTTCCAAGCCTGTCAATACCACTTCCCTGAGGTGTCTCACAGCCTTTCCTTCTGTGTTCCTACTGCCACTCTCCGATTGACACAGTTTATTATGTCTCCCCTGAATTGTGACAACAGGCTCCTAACCTGCCCCCCTTATCTCTAGTTTTGTCTCCCTCCCTTTCATTTGCTAAAATACTCCCACATCCAATTTGCTGAAATGTAAATCCAATTGAGTCTCTGTTAACACTCTTACTTAAAGCCCTCAGTGTCTCCCCAGGACCCTTGGGACAAATCACAGACTCATTAGGAGGGCACGCTGCTTACCTGCTCACGATACACTACTTCTCTGCCCATTGAGCGGCTCATTTCCACAGAACCGAGCTCTGCCACCTCTGTGCCGAAAGGCTCCTACTTCCCCCAGAGCTTGTCCTTCCTGACTCCCCCTCCTCTCACCAGACTCTGCTTGGATGCCATCCGTTCTGGAGGGTGTTCACTTATCCCACCCTTGCCCTCCTCCTCCCTCACCTGTCTCTGGGTTCAGAGTCCTTCCTTTGCACGCCTGTGGCACTCTGAGCTTATCCTTCCAGGGGTATTACCTATTATATTGTAACTGACTAATCCCTTGTCTGTTTTCTCACTAGACGATAAGCTTCTTGAGGGCAGAGACCATCTTATTTACTGTTGGGTCCACAGGTCACTCAATAAGTACTTAGACTAGATAAGATTTCCTGAAGTTGATAGGTTATCTATATAAAAATCCTACAGCTAACATTTTACTTAATGGTGAAAACCCAAATCTTCTTAAGACTGGACAAGGCGGGGCGCCTGGGTGGCTCAGTCGGTTAAGTGTCCGGCTTTGGTTCGGGTCATGATCTCATGGTTTGTGGGTTCAAGCCCCGCGTAGGACTCTGTGCTGACAGCTAGCTCAGAGCCTGGAGCCTGCTTCAGATTCTGTATTTCCCTCTCTCTCTGACCCTCCCATGATTGCACTGTCTCTCTCTGTCTCTCAAAAATAAATAAAAAGCATTAATAAAAAAAGTTTTTTTTAAAAGACTGGACAAGGCAAAGATGTCTGCTCACACTGCTGTGATTCAACATAGGATGTTCTACCCACTGCAGTAAGCCAAGAAAAGGAAATAAAAGACATACAAATCATAAAGGAAGAAATAAAACTGTCTGTTTACAGATGACATGATGGTCTACATGGAAAATCCAAAGGAATCTAAAAAAAACCCAGAGGAACAAACCCAACATTCCTGGAACTAATAAGTGAGCTCAGCAAAATCAGTACATTAAAGTACAACAATCAGTTGTATTACTATATATTAGCAATGAAAACAAGGACACTAAAATTAAAAACACAGTGTCATTTACAATTGCTAAAAAAGAAAAAAATAGGAAACCTATTATGTTTAAATCTAACAAAACATTGTACAGGGCCTGTATGCTGAAAACTATGAAAAGCTGATGAACAAAAATCTAAATCTAAATAAGTGGAGAAACATACTATGGTCATGGATTGTAAGAGTTAATGTAAAGATGTCAGTTTTCCCAAAATTGATGCACAGGTTCAAATCTGTTTCCTAAGGCTGCTGTAACAAAGTACCACAGACAAGGTATCTTAAAACAACAGAAATTCAGGGGCACCTGGGTGGCTCAGTCAGTTGAGCGTCTGCCTTCGACTCAGGTCATGATCTCACCGCTTATGGGTTCAAGCCCTACATCGAGCCCTGCACTGACAGCTCAGAGGTTGGAACCTGCTTCGGATTCTGGGTCTCCCCCTCTCTCTGCCCCTCCCATGCTCATGCTCGGTCTCTCTCTGCTCCTCAATAATAAATAAATGTAAAAAAAAAAAAAAAGATTTATTCTCTCACAGTTCTGGAGGCTAGAAGTTCAAAATCAAGCTCAGCAGGGCCATGCTTTCCCTGAAGTCTTCAGGGAGGAGTCTCTTCCATGCCTTTATCTTAGCTTCTTGTGTGGTCAGCAGTCATTGGTGTACCTTGGCTTGTAGAGGCACCGCTCCAATCTCTGCCCCTATTGTCATATGGCATTCTCCCTGCATCTCTGTGTCTCTTAAGGATACCAGTCATACTGGATTAAGGGCCCACCTTCCTGGCTTCAATTTGACTATACCTAAAAGATCTTATTTCTAAATAAGGTAACATTCATAGATAGTACCATGGATTAGACTTTAATATATCTTTTATAAAGATATAAGGAGCCAAAATTCAACCCGTAGCAAGGCTTTAACACAATTCTAATAATAATTCCAGCAAGTCTTTTTTGTAGATATAGATAAAATTATTCTAAAATTTGTATGGAAAGCCAAAGGAACTAGAATAGTTAACAAAATTTTGAAAAAGGAATAAAGTAAGAAGAATCAGTCTAAATTATTTCAAGACCAATAGCTATAGTATTGTGGTATTGGTGTTAGATGGCCACATAGATCAATGGAACAGAATAGAGAATCTAGAAACAGACCTGAACAAATACAAAAACAATTCAGTAGAGAAGCCATTTCAACAAATGGTGCTGGAGTAATGTACATCCATAGACCAAAATAATAATAATAATAATAAGTAAATAAAAAACTAAAATGGATCACAGACTTAAATGTAAAACTATAAAAACTTTTCAGAGAAAACATGAAAAATTATCACTGGGGTCTAGGACTAGGCAAAAAGTTTTAGACCTGACATGAAAAGCATGATCTATATTAGAAAAATTTGATAAATTGGACTTCATCAATATAAAAAGCTTTTGCTCTACAAAAGACCCTGATAAGAGCATGAAAGGAAAATCTGCAGACTGAGGGGACATATTTGCAAGCTACTTATTCACAAAGGGCTAATATAGAAATATATAAAGAATTCTCAAATATCACCAGTAAGAAACAAAAACAGACAATCAAGTTAGAAAGCCAGCAAAAGACATGAACAGAAATTTCAACAAACAAGAAATAAAGATATAAACAAGTACATGAATGATATTCAACACCATTAGTTACTAGGGAAATGCAAATAAAAAGCACAAAAGATAGGGATATTATGCAGCCACAAAAGGATGAGATAATGCCATTTGTGACAACATGGATGGACATAAAGAGTATTGTGGTAAGTGAAATAAATCAGATGAGAAACACGAATAGCATGTGATTTCACTCATATGTGGACTCTAAAAAGGAAATGAATAAACAAAAAGCAGAGTCAGATTTATAAATACACAGAACAAACTAATGATTGCCAGAGAGGAGGGGGTGGAGGATAGGCACGATGGGTGAAGGGGAGTGAGAGATACAGACTCCCAGTTGTGGAATGAATAAGTCATGAGAATAAAAGGCACAGCATAGGAATATAGTTGATGATACCATAATAGTATTGTATGGTGACAGATGGTAACTACACTTAGGATGAGCATAGCATCAAATTACTACATCGTACATCTGAAACTAATGTAACATTGTATGTCAACTATACTCACATAAAAAAATAACCAGGAATAAGCTTTTTTTTTTTTTAAAGCACAATAAGATATGTACATCAGAATAGCTAAAATTTAAAAAAATCAAAACAGTAAATGCTGGTGAGAATGGAAAGAGACCAGATCCCTTGTTCATTGCTGGTGGGAATGTAAAATGGTATAGCCACTCTGGGAAACAAATTGGCAGTTTCTTTAAAAATTGTGCATGCACCTGCCATCCAACTCAACAGTTGCACTCTAGGCATTTATCCCAGAGAAATAGAAATTA
This sequence comes from Suricata suricatta, assembly GCF_006229205.1. Classification (NCBI taxonomy): domain Eukaryota; kingdom Metazoa; phylum Chordata; class Mammalia; order Carnivora; family Herpestidae; genus Suricata; species Suricata suricatta. The sequence continues at coordinate 23,973,046 of NC_043709.1, read as the reverse complement.
TGAGCACACAAAAAATTGCACAAATATATTTATAGTAATTTTATTATTTATAGCTCCATTCTAGAAACAATCTGGATGTTGTTCAATGAGTGTATAATTTGTAGTGTGTCCATATCATCTACAGTTGACTCTGGAACCACAGAGGGGTCAGGGGAGCCAACCCCCTAAGCAGTCAAAAATCCACATATAACTTTTGGTTCCCCCAAAACTTAACTACTAATAGCCTACTGTTGACCAGAATTCTTACCAATAACAGTCAACACATTTTGGATGTCATATATATTAAATACTATATTCTTACAATAAAGCAGGTTAGATCAAAGAAAACATTAAGAAATCCTAAGGAAGAGAAAATACATGTACAGTACTGTACTATATTTATTGAAAAAAATTCCACATGTAGGGGAATCTGCCCAATTCAAACCCATGTTGTTCAAGGGTTAACTGTAAATACTATTCAGCAATGAAAAGGAACCAACTATTGATAGACCCAACAGCTTGGATGAACCTTTAGAGAATTATCCTCTGTAAAGCATCCAATCCCAAAAGGTTATATACTGCATGATTGCATTTATATAATGCTCTTGAAATGACAAAAATCGAAGCACTAGAGACCAGATTAGTGGTTGCCAGGAATTAAAGAGAGGAGAGGGAGGGAAGTGGGTATACTGCTCAGAAGCAACATGAAGAACCCTCATGGTGATGTTCTGTATTTGATTGCATCTTGACTGTATCAATGCCAATATCCTGGTTGTGATATTGTATTACAATTCTGCAAGATGTTACCATTGGGGGAAACTGGTTACGGGTACATGGATCACTCTATATTTCTTAAAACTCTGGGTACATGGATCACTCTATATTTCTTAAAACTCTGTGAATCTACAACAATCTCAAAATAAAAAAATTAATTAAAAACATTGATTGTTAAATGCCATGGAAGTGGAGCAGTTTCAGGGTCCCGGGAATTCAGAATATGGTGTCTGCACTGACTTTTGTCATGTGTGGTGATTATGGCCCAGATCCTTTCCTTGGTGCCACTGTACCCATCCTGGGCATCAGTATATTTTCTTAAAGCTCCCCTGGGATAGCCGGGGTTGAGAACTAGCAATTTATGAAATAATGAGTATAAATGAGTCAACAAACAAGTAAGGGGCAAAACAAACAATGCTTTATGGTCCTATTGCAGCAATTTTGAATGACTTGGTAAAACTGCAACACAGGGGTTGGCAGAGTAGCTTAATAAACAATTAAGCAATGGTTCTGAGAGGCCAGACCCAAGATGCAGAGGGTAGGCAATTTCTGCAGAAGGCAGTGGCAGGCATTCATGAAAATATGCAGGGGGCCCTGTGGGAACTCCCGTCAACGCAAGAGCACCCAGGAATGGCAGCCACCACCTCCAGTATCCATTAGGATGGGTGTGGATATGTGGTATTTATGTTGAAGAAAGGCTAAAAGGGATATTTGCTGAAAAACATTCACAGTTCCCAAGAGTTAGTCAAGTGTGTACTGTACTTTGATAAGGGTGATTTCTTATTCTCTAGAGTAGAAGTGGTCTTCCTGCGTGGTTTTCCTGTTCAAAATATCCAGGGGGAGTCCATGTCATTGGTGATGGTGGAGGTGAAAAGACATAACACATAATTAGAAACAATTCCCTGTTACTTAGTGCAGAACTCATTATTCTGCATGGATATGACCATTATGCTCATTATTATTATGTTAACCATAAAAAGTGGAGCTCTTTTATTCTAGTGAAATGGGGTTCCAAGCCTAAGAATAAAATCAAAGGCACTGGTTGTGCAGGGTGCAGGGGTTGGAGAGTACATATTGTCAAAAACATGATACAACTATTGAAAGTCACAATCAGGAACATAAATTGTGAAATATAAATCATGGTTCTATTTTTTAACTAACCATGTATATTTCTTATATAATTACAGATTTTTAAAAATCAAGGTAAAGTACAAATGATGAGCACTTGTATCAGGTCCTTTGCACTTGATTTCTCTGCGTGTCCTGTCCACTCATCTACCTCTCCAAGTTTTATAGTAATGTCAGAGAGAAAGAAATGGGACTCCTAGCTCATCAGGATTACAGGTGATGTGGACACCACCTTCTGTTTTCGAGGTTAGCTTATAGGTCCTGGATTTTACTTTGTAAGTAAAGTCTCAAGTGTCTAGTGTTACCTTGGCTAACTCTTCCCATAGAATAGTCGTCTGAAAAGGATGTCTTCCTGGAATCCTCAGTATTGCCCTCTTTTTTCCTTGTGTTTAATTCTAGAAATGGAAAACAAATGGGAGAGAGAAAGGGGGGAAACACTTCTGAGAATGAGAAGTTTGTCTCATGCTGAAGGTAGAATTACGGGAAAACAGGGACAGAAATAGAAGACGGGAGCATTGTCGCAAGCAAATGGATGATGCAGACGGTAAAGGCTGGTCTCTGGAACAGGCAGAATGGATGGGAACGGACCTAGAGGGTATGAGGAGGTCTCTCTGCAGAGTGATCTCTGCATCGGTTTGTCATAATCTCTGTAATCCCAGTGTCAGCCAATCACTCTGGACTGAGGGACTTGCTGGTTTCTGAGCATCTTCCAGGTAGAGGACAAATCTAGGAGCACTGAATTTTAAGCTGCCTAGATGCAAATACTTCCCGGCTTTCCTTTCTTTTTGTTTTATGTCTTGTCAAACACTGTGTACTGAGTTTAACCAAGTGCCATCGCTGTGCTCGGTACTCTACACAGACGATCTAAGGTCATCACACCACGGGGAGAGACACGGAGCTGAGCAGGGAAGCCATCCCTGGTGTGCTGGTAAATGTGTAACAGTCAGCTCTCTGGAAAGACTTTCCCCTGATTTGTAGTTTACTGAGTTCTTTTGGGTAAATGCTCTTACCCCAGAGTCTCCAGATCAGCTCTCAGCCGAAAACTCTGCAGAGAACTCTCTAGCTCTCCCCTCTCCAGCACTCCTCTCTGGGAACTCCAGCCTCCCTGGACCGTAGGTCTGTCTTTTCAATTTGTAGGGACGGCTGGCTCCTCCTCCCTATGCTGCATCCTGGAAATGCTCCCCAGGCTGTAAGCTGAGGCCATCATGCGGCCCATCTCATTTGTCTCCCCTCTCTCATGGATCACCTTCTCTCCTTGCTTCTCTCCTTCATGCCTAATGCCTGAAACCTGTTGCTTCATATATTTTTCAGGGTTTTTTAGGCAGGAGGGTAAGTCCTTGTTATCCCAAATTGCTGGAAGTGGTAGTTTTCCTCTGTGATTTGTGACCCTATTTTGATCACCTACTTAATTCTTATATGTAATAGATCTAATTCGGGTCCATTGAGCTAACTTTCTAATACCAGCACCATGCTGTGTTAATTTCAGAGACTTTGTGTTATTATGTAATGCCTAAAAAGGTTAGTAACACCTTTTATCTTTTTACTATTGAAATATTTTTCTTTCTGGATGGACCTCAGAATCATTGTGCAAATTTCTTTCTAACCAACATTCAATTTCCTGGCAAATTTTTGATAACATTTTTATTATAATTCCACAAAACAGATACATTAATTTAAGAAAAATTGACAGCTTTACAATATCAACCTTCATCTATAAAAACATGACATGGTTCTTTTTTTTGTCAAATCTCCAGGTCACACAATTAAGGTTATTGTTGCCTTCTTGAATTTGATTTTCTTGTATACTTTCTAATTAATAAAGCTAGTCTTCTAATATATGAGGTTATTAAAGGGTAATTGAGTTTGTGTCCATTTACTCTGCAGAACCCTTTAATAAAATCAAATAGTTGTTCAGATTTTATATGGGATGGTGAGGGGGGTTCTAGGCATGCTATCACATCATCTGCAAATAATATATTTTCTATTTCTTCATTCTATTTCTTCTTTGTATTGCTTTACATCTGAAATTAACTCGAGTTTCTAAATTAATAATTTATAATATCAGAGATAGTGGGAATCCTTGTTCCGGTTCTGCTTAAAATGGAAATTTTGACTAAGAAAGAACAAACAAATATTGAAACAGAATATTTGAGAATAGAGATATTTACTCATTGTAATTAAGAATATGTGACTCACTTGTTAATATTGGAAGAGTGACATTCATACTTTCTCTACTCTTTGTCTTCTGTGCCCTTTTCTGTGCTTGCTGGATTTGCCAGTGTTTTGGAGACAATTTCAGCAGAAAAAAATCCATATTTCACGTATTTTCTAAGGAGGACTTTTGTTTTTGCGATCTCACTACTCAAAAGAAACAAAGGTATCATTAAAAATATCCATTGAAAGTGAAAGCATGTTCATTTTTAATTTTATTTAAAAAAAATTTTTTTAGTGTTTTATTTATTTTTGATACAGAGAGAGACAGAGCATGAAAGGGGGAGGGGCAGAGAGAGAAGGAGACACAGAATCCAAAACAGGCTCCAGGCTCTGAGCTAGCTGTCAGCACAGAGCCTGATGCGGGGCTTGAACCCACGAACGTGAGATTTGACGGGAGCCGAAACTAGAGGCTTAACCAACTGAGCCACCCAGGCTCCCCAGCATGTTCACTTTCTAAAAAAAGGTTTTACAAGATTTGTTCCCTTGATTATATATCTGAATAATAATTTATTTAATAAAAATTATGAGTATGGTTATGAGAAGAAAAAACCAGGGAGGCATGCTCTTTGACTAAAATATGCCAAGGATATGCACTCACAGACTGATTATACTTTTACTCTACTTATTTATTTCTGAGGGAAATGTATTAAATTTTAGACATAGGGAAAAACTGACAAAAGATGACACTTACGTAAGAAGAAGAAAGAGAATGAACACTCAGTAGCACCTACTACGAAGTGGGCAGTATGCAGGACACACTGCAGCGCTTTAAAACAGGTGTCATTCCAACTTTTGGAAGAACAAATGAATGACCTGCAAAGCCATCTGTCTAGTAAACAGCAGAACCAGTGCTCAGATCTGGGTCTGACTGACTCAGATGCCCAAGCTCTCCCCAACAGAACCCGGTGACTTGGACTGAAAGCCTGTCCCCTCAGATTGCTGTCCCATAATCATGGTACAAAGTGGACTCTCAAGGAATGTTGAAACTAACAGTGAAGGCTGTCATGAAAGGGAGCTCCTTGGTTATCCCTCCAGGCTTCCCGTCTTCAATATCCTTATCAGTATTACTCCAGTATCAATATCCTCAGCTTCAGTGCTTCTTTCAGTCAGTGCCCTCCTTAAGCCCTGACGTGAGACTGATATTCAAGAGTCAGCAAATGGCTGGCTCACATACTACCAGATGAGAGATGTTGGGAGCCCTTTATTCTACCACCACTTTATTTTTAGTCTGAAAGCCTTCCAGATGTGCTGCAAGAAACCAGATTCAAATGGCTGGAATTGCACAGCTTCCAAGCAAACAAGCCTCCGAACAAGCCTCCCTTTCCCTTTGTGAGCAGATTTCCAGTCCTACCTGCAGTGAAGGAACTTCCTGGGGCATCTCAAGCCAATAAAGAGAGATAAAGGAGAGGCATGTGGGTGACTCAGTTGGTTGAGCATCTGACTCTTGATACTGGCTCAGGTCATGATCCCAGGGTTGTGGGATCAAGCCCTGCATCAGACTCTGCTGAGTGTGGAGCCTGCTTGGGATTCACTCTCTCCCTTTCTCTCTCTCTGCCCCTCCCTCCACTCACATGCTTGCTCTCTCTCAAAATAAATAAAGAAAAAAAGGAAATAAATAGCAGTTGCCTACATCCTTTGTGCTGTTACCAGCTTATTTTTCATTGCCTTTTTTTTACCTTTCTGGGATGACGAGACATGTAAACAATAAGCAAGTTCTTTTCAACAAGGCCATTTGCAGGATGGCCGTTGTGCAAAAATGCAGTACTCTGCAAACATAGAGGCTGCTACTCTGGTTCTATAAATAGAACAGAATCTCCTCATTACATGATGGAGTGAAGGATGGAAGGGAATTCTCCACCTTGGAATGCCTTCAATTTTAGGCTTCTAAAATAGAAGAGGCTTCCGTAGCCAGAATGTGTTTGAAAACACACATTCTGTTAGTAACAATTGGTTTCAAAGAAACTACCATCCAGTTCACTTACTATATTTTAGAGAAGCTGTTGTCCTTTTTTCTGAAAAGTCTATGACATTATTTTAGAGGAAAGTTAAGGATCAAATCCCCCCCCTCCCCCCGCCAAAAGTTTTAGCATGACTTGATACAAAGGCTAGTGTCTCCTGGGTCATGAAATTACTGTCCAAGAATGATGATAGAAGGAACTTTCTTTAGATATTTAAAATTAGATCAAATGAGATACACTTGACCACAGAAGAAAACATCTGGGCTTGAAAATAAAAAAAGGGTATGGGAGGTGGTATAATAATTTTATTCCAACTTCCCCTTCCTGTAATTTTTGTCATTATAGATCCCAGTTTTTAATATCAATTCTAGGTTCAATTAAGCACAAGTATAAATATAAAAAATATTGCCAATTATAGTTTTAAGATGGTTGTAAAATTGAACCCCAATTGCAGAGATGTTAAAATGTGGGAAGAAATATGCTTTAGAATAAATGAAAGAGAGCACTGAGAAAATAATTTATGGTTTACTTTTAATGTTGGCTTGCTTCTTTTCAACCAATTTCTAGGCTTTTATATTGACAAGTTAGAGGAAACTTTTCAACCAGAGGTCACTGTACTCTGATAGCCAGACAGAGACAGACGATCCTATCAACACGTTACTTATTTTAAAATGAAGTCATTCTTATGGAATCATCAATTGATAAGGAATATTCCCACCTAGGTCCTGCTAGTCGGTTTCAATGGGGCATGGATATTTGAGAAGGAAAAGAGGGCGCCCTGGGCTGGCCTTTTCACTGCCTGCACCTCCATATTCACTTTCTTTAGCTCTGCAGTTATTTGGAGTTTGTTTATAGTTTCCCGTGCTGCACTGAAAAGTAACAGAGATTTGTTAGTTTGTGTTGTGTTCTGAGAAACTAAAAAGAAAGGGGATAAAAAGGCAATTTGGGTAGATGAAAACACAAACATTTTTAGGGCATCTACAGACTTTTGGTCAGTTTCTTGAAGGAACTCTTCAAAGGCCATGACATCTTCTGGGAGTTTTTTTTCTGCTTTTATGAGTTGCTGTTCCTTCACTGCTATGCGGTTTTCAAACTTTTTAATTGTATTTCATTTGGTTGAGAGAGCATACTAGAAATGTTGAAAACAGAAGTGCAACATTATTCCACGTTTCTAGTTCTTTGCTAGTAAATTTCTTTTAAAGTCATTTTCTTGTTAAATTTATTTATTTATTTTGAGAGAGCGAGAGCGAGAGCGAGAGAGAATGTGAGAGGGAGAAGGGCAGAGAATGAAAAAGAGAGACAGAATCCCAAGCAGGCTGTGCATCATCAGTGCAGAGCCCGATGTGGGGCTTGAACTCATGAACCATCAGATCATGACCTGAGCTGAAACCAAGCATCAGATGATTAACCACTTAACGACTGAGCCACCCAGGTACACCCCCTGCCCCCATTGCTAGTACATTTCAATAGTCTCATAATGAAGGGTAAAATAAATTGCATACTATATGATCACTTGTATTAGAAACAGAAGCATGGGGGCTTCTGAGCGACTGTTGTTGAGGGTCCAACTTTAGCTCAGGTCATGATCTCGAGCTTCCTGAGTTCGAGCCCCACATTGGCTTACTGCTGTCAGCACAGAGCCCACTTCAGGTCCTCTGTCCCTCTCTCTCACTGCCCCTCCCCCACTCATGCTCTTTCCCTCTCAAAAATAAAAATAAAACATTTGAAAAGAAATAGAAGGATGCCAAGTCTTGAGAGTATAGCCTTTATTTCATGAGGGAGTTTATTTGAGGATCACTAGAATGGAGACTGCTTCCTCTCTTTCACTTTTATGAAGAACTCAGTGTTGTTCCAAAATGGCTGTGCTCCATAAATCAAAAATAGCTACATATTCCCTCAGGCTCTATGCTAAAAAAAAATAAAAATGAAAAAAGCTATACATATCCCTCCAAAAGCAGGTCCACGTGGTATTATTCACAATATCCCTCCAGTATTTCTGGGCATTGGGAAACTGTGCTGTCTGCAGTCACAAAGCGTCCTCCATTAGGAAGTAGCAGGAGAGAATTAGATTCTATAACACATTTCTCTGCGCTCTGGGAGGGTAGAGGTTTAATCAGCCTCTGAGAGCCTTGTTTAGATCCCAGAATAAACTTTGACGTTTGGGTTTTATTTTTTTAGTACATTCTTAGAATGTAAGAATTCACTTGGGTTTTTAATGTCATGCATGAAAAAGAAATAATAAAGTCACATAATATAAATAAATTTAAAATATTTAAATGAGAAGATTTTAAAGAAATATCAATAATTAAATACCCCAAATTTATATCAAAACAAATTTCATTCAGGGGCACCTGGGTGGCTCAATCGGTTAAGTGTCTGACTTCCACTCAGGTCATGATCTCACAGTTCGTGGGTTCTAGCCCAAAATAGGGCTTTGTGCTAACAGCTTGGAGCCTGGTTCAGATTCTGTCTCCCCCTCTCTCTGTCCCTCCCCCACTCACACGTTATCTCTGTCTAAAAATAAATACTATTAAAAAAAACAAAATAGGGGCGCCTGGGTAGCTCAGTCGGTTGAGCGGCCCGCTTCAGCTCAGGTCATGATCTCACGGTTGTGGGTTTGAGCCCCGAGTCGGGCTCTGTGCTGACGGCTAGCTCAGGGCCTGGAGCTTGCTTCGGATTCTGTGTCTCCCTCTCTCTCTGACCCTCCCCTGCTCGCGCTGTCTCTCTCTGTCCCTCAAAAATAAATAAAAGACATTAAAAAAAAAAAAAAACAAAATAAAAGAAATACTTAAAAAAAAAACAATTTCATTCATTACTTGATTTGACAAGTATTTATTGAGTGCCTACTGTATGCCAGGACTGTTATAAGGGATACTAACAGAACAATGAACAAAATAAACAGATTTGCTTTTATGGGATATACATTCCAGTGGAGCGGGGAGTCTATTACAGGGGAGTAACAGGTCCAGTAGGCAACGGGGGCAAAGGCAGAGGGTTGCCATTACACAGAGCCAAGAAATGTCTCCACGATTTGGTGAAAAATAAACAGAAACTGGAAGGAAATAGGGAGCAAATCATGGGAATATCTGAGGCAGAAAATATTCCTCCCAGAAGGAAGAGCCTCCAGTGCAAAGGCCCTGAGGCAAGAGCAAAATTGTGTGTCCTAAGAACAGCAAGGAGACCAGTGTAGTTAGAAGAGAGTGAGCAAGGTGGGGAGTGATGGGAATGAGGTCAGAGTGAGAGAGAGCTAGCCAGGGACAGACAAGTCACTAAAGGTCTTCAGCAGAGGAGGGGCATGCGTGGAGAACAGTCTCCTACCACTGGAGAACAGACTGTAGGAAGCAAAAGCAGAAGCAGGAGACAAGCGTTCAGAGGTTATAACTGTAATCTGCGCAAGAGATACCAGTGATGGGGACTACAGTGGCCGCAGGGGAGGTCATGAAAAGTAGTGTGATTATGGATGTCTTGGGAACATATATTTGCAAGTGTATTTGGATGTGGGTTGTAAGAAGGAGAGTTGGGAATAGCTTCCATATTTTTGTCCTAAGCAACTGGGAAAATAAAATTACTACTCACTGCAATGGGAGCACTACATGAGATGTGGATTTTCACGAGTAGAGTATAGAAGGGACAAAATTTTGGAAATGTGAAGTCTGAAGTGCCTGTTGGGCATCTAAATGGAGATGTTAAGAACTACAGTTAGTGGCCTCTGTAAATCTGGAGTTCAGGGAAGAGGACTGGGTAGAGAAATACATGTGCATGTTGTTTAAAGCCATCGGCCCAGAGGGGTGTAGATAGGGCACAGGGTGAGGAGTGAGCCCCAGGGCATTTGGAGATCAGGGCAAAGAGGACCAGGAAAAGAAAACTGAAGGAGTGAGCAGCCAGAGATGAGGAAGAGGCAAGAGACAGTGGGTCCTGGAAACCAGCCAAAGAAAGTATTTCGAGAAAGAAGAAATGACCAAATGACCTAAGTGCTGCTGACAGGGAAGTAAAAGGAAGACTGTGATATGACAAATTGAACTTGGCAATGGGAAGGTCACTGGTAACCTTGACAAAGTAGTTTTGGTGGACTGATGAGGACAAAAGCCCAACTGGAGTTGTTTAGGAAAAGATAGGAGGGGCAACAGGTCTGGAGACTAGTGGAAAAATAAAATGTCAAGGTGAAAATTTGGCAATTCTATGCAAGAAGTCTTCTATTTGACTAAAGGAAGGAAGAAAGAAATTAGTTTTACTACCTCCAGCAGAAACATTTCTCTCTGGTCTTTAATAAATTCACGAGCTGTCCTTTTTGTGTCTGCACCTTCAAAGAAAATGAAATAGACTTAGGTTTAATTCGTTATCCTTCAAAAGCCTGTATAAAACAAAAGCCATGTAATTAAATCACTGTATACAGTGTGTATCTGACTTACAAACCACTATACCTTCAACAAACTTTTTTCCTAATCACTCAAAAACCAATTCCATAATAGTAACTACCATTTATTTTATGTCCATCATATTCCAAGAACTTTATTAGACATTTTATTTTTTTAATGTTTATTTATTTTGAGAGAGAGAGAGAGAGACAGTATGTGTGAGTAGGGGAGGGGCAGAGAGGAAGAGAGAGAGAATCCCAAGCAGGCTTCTCACTGTCAGTGAGACCATGACCTGAACCGAAATCAAGAGTTGGACATTTAACCAACTGAGCCACACAGGTGCTCCTTAGCACTTTAAATATTTTAGACTATTTTATTTATATAGATTTTATAGATTAATTTTAACAATTAATTGCATATTTTTATCTCCATCCTGTATGTGAGTTCAGAGATGTCAAGATGCTTGCCGGATATAATAGCGCTAACATGGGGGGAGGGGCATTTGACTCCTCAGCCCGTGCTAAAGAAGACTGAGCTGTTTTAAATCTTAGTGTTTTGGCCAATCTAGATATAAAACTGAAGTCCTTTACCAAAATGTTTTTGGGGATCACAAACAAATTTATGGCAGGAAAGAAAAAGATGACTACCTTTACCATCTAGCAATCAAAAAAATGTTTCCTTTCAAGGTTTCTTCGTTCTGGAAAAAGTATACATAGGCTGCATTTCAATAATGTTCACTTCGTGAAGAACTACCAGAAGGTGGTGTAGAACAAAGTCTCTTGATTGACATGTAAATAGAAGTAGAAAGAAAATACTGTTTTTCTGTTTGTTTTTAAAGTTTGTTTATTTTTGAGCATGAGCTGGGGAGGGCAGAGAGGGAGAGAGAGAGAATTCCACAGGGCTCAAACCCACGAATCATGAGATCATAACCTGAGCCAAAGCCAAGAGTCAGACACTTAACCGACTGCACCACGCAGCCGCTCCAAAAAGTCCTGCTTCCCAAATGCCCAGTGAGCCTGTACTGCACTAGGGAGCCCACAGTCTTGGGTTGTATTCTGCCTCCCCCTCTTTCTAGCTGTGAGGATGTGAGTCAGTTAGTCACCCTCTCCAAGCCTCAGTTTTTTTCCACCTGCAAAAATGAGGATACTGATTGTGGTAAATTATATTATTGTTCCAAACTATGTTCTGCCCCTCTCTATAAAATTGTCTCCCCCACCCCTTCCACCCACCCCGTATCACGTTTGACCATTGACTTGATTTGGCTCAGGCAATATGAATGGAAGTGATTTGTGTTGCTTCCAAGCAGAAGTTTTAAGAACCACCTGGTTCTCTCGTCTCCTTCTGCCGTAACTCCTGCAACACATCAGACAAGTGTTGTTTCTTCAGTGCAGGACCCAGTGAAAAGCACCAAAGTTGAAAGGCGAATGAGAAATAAACCTCTGTTGTTGTAACTCACTGAAATTTAGGAATGGTTTATGATCACAGCATAAATTAGCCATTACTATTATTTCTACCTCATAGTAGTGTTGCCTTACAACATGCACATAACTTCTTAATCATTAGTTATTATTAAAAATGCAATTAGAATGAGTAATCACTTAATTTTCCCAGATCAATAATAATAGCAATAATGATTATCATAATCATTAATAAATAGTTCTGTGATTACAGTAACAAACAACAAGACTTAAAGTCAGACATTGGTTTGAGTTCTGTTCCACCTAGTGACCTTGAATTAATGATTCAACCTCACCGGGTCATTTTCATCAGAGGAGGAGAGGAGGTAAAAATATCTAACAGCATTTTGTTGAGGATTAAGTAAAGTAACACAGGTGAAAATAATAGGCACCCAGTTATAACACGGTTTTCTTTAAGGCATAGATTATTAAAAAATCCTCAACATTCATGAAATTGGAGTCATAAAATGAACTGCCATGTACCTATCACCTAGGTACACGATCAACATTTTACTCATCTTATTTCTTCTATTGCCATCCTTCACTTTCCCCCTCACTGGAAAATTTTAAAACAAACCCAAGCCATTGTTACCATTTAATCCATAAATACTTTAGTATGTAACTCCATCAGATAAAAAAAAGTTTTAAAACACAGCCAAAATACAGCTATCATCCCAAACAAAATTAACAATTCCTTAGTATCATATTTACCTACTCCAATTTCCCCAGCTGTCTCAAAAATAACATTTTAGAATTAAAAAAATTAAAATCTAAACAAAGATCAATTTGGTTGGTATAACTCCTAAAGTCAACTTTTTAAAATCGGTAACTGCCATCCCCACCTCTCCATACACATTACCGTTATTCCACGTCATTTACTGGTTTAAGAAACCAGATAAATTTCCCTGTCGAATTTCTTTATAATGAGATTGCATCCTCATGGTATTATGTAACATGTGCGCAACCTCCCATATTCACTTGATTAGATTCAGGTTCAATTTATTTAAAAAACATTTTTAATAGGAAAAAAGCATGAAAGTGCTTACTGTAGCTTTTATTTGGTTACTTGTGATGGGTCAGATGAATTGGAATGAATTTCAATATAAAAAAATCTTATACTACCTTCTTTTTTTCACCAATAGAATTTATTAGGAACATTCCAATAATGTATGACACTTATTATCTTTTCCTTTTGTCCTCACAGAGCACAGATCACAGGAAAGGAAATGATTTTTTCTTTTATTTATTTATTTTTTTAACATTTATTTATTTTTGAGAGACAGAGAGAGACAGAGCATGAGCAGGGGAGGGGCAGAGAGAGAGGGAGACACAGAATTGGAAGCAGGCTCCAGGCTCTGAGCTGTCAGCACAGAGCCCATGTGGGCTCGAACCCACGAACCGTGAGATCATGACATGTGCTGAAGTCAGATGCTTAACTGACTGAGCCGCCCAGGTGTCCCGGAAATGATTTTTTAAATCAGCAATTTGGGGGACAAATTCTGTGTAGGCTAAATGTATACAGAAGCTGATAAATACTAAATCTAGAATTTAAAGAGAAATGCAGGAGTATGTAGGAACAGGTACTTTTTTTCTAGCTGTATTGAGATATAATTGGCATCGTGTAAGTTTAAAATGTAGAACATGATGATTTGATACACATATTGTAAATTGATTGCCACAAATAGATTAGTTAACACATTTTTCACCTTACATTACTACTATTTTGTTGTGGTGGTGGTGGTGATGAGAACATTTAAAATCTACTCTTGGCAACTTTAAAGTATATGGTACAGTATTGTTAACTGTAGTCCCCCTGCTATACATCAGATCCTCAGAACTTATCTATCTTATAAATGGAGATTTGTACCCTTTAATCAACATCTTGCCATCTTCCCCACTCCCCAGTCCTTGGCAATAACCAGTCCACTTTGTTTCTATGAGTTTGGCTTTTTTAGATTAAAAAAAATCTTATACTGTCCTTTTACTAAATATTATAGTCATGCTTACCACCTTAGGCTGCTGTAACATACTATCTGGCTGACTTGGTGCGATTTTATTCTTCCAAGCCTAAATAGGTGGTTGTAGTGGGCTTCCCATTTTGGTTCTTCTAGCTATCCGGAAGGGTTTTGACAAAGAGACCACATATGATAAAGCCCTCCTGGAAGCACGAGTGTTCCCTCAAGGCCGGATCCAGTGCCTCATCGCTCCCCAGGGATGTGGTCGAGAGGTGTTGCCCTTTGAGAGTAAAACCAAAGTGAGGCTGCCCACTGCATGGCACTTATTCTCTCCCAGTTCTGGAGGCCAGAAGTCTGAAATGAAGGCATTAGTTTGATTTTCTTTGGGAGTTTCTGAGGGAGAATCCATTGTAAGACTTTCCCCTTGCTCATGGAAAATGCCTATGGAGGGCCTGTTACCTGCAACATCCTCTTGGTGTTACCCAATTTTAAAATCTTTGTCAAATTTGTAAGTGAAAAAGAAGTTATTCTTCTATGCCAAGAAATGTGAATTCCTTGTATACTTGTCAAGAAGCAAGAGGAGGAGAGAAAGGCTGGATAAGGGAAGGAGAAGACAGATTTTGGTAAGATGTAGTTTTTCATGTCTTTTATTGTGACAAAGAATTGAGTGAACTGTTTTATGTCATGAAATTCCCTAGCAAACTACCTCAGTATGACCATTTAATGCCCTTCCGATGTGAAGATTTGTCTTTGCAGAATTAAAAAGTGGAAGAGAACCTTCTCATCAGGCCATTGTTAAACTCTTTACATAGAAGGATGCTTGGCTTGTGGCACTCTCCTTTCCTACCCTCCCAATCTGCCATGGAGACTGACGATACCAGGCACAGTGCAAGAACTCATTGACAGATTCCTTCTTTACCTCCAGGAGTCGGGGATGTCGGCAATAAATATGATGACATTTTGTCTCCTGACCCTGTCCAAAGAAAAGGAAATACATTAAAAATAAATTCTGTAAACCTGTGCATACCAGGTGATGTATGGAAGTGTTGAATCACTACATTGTACACCTGAAACTAATATTACACTGCATGTTAACTCACTGGGATTTTTTTTAACTAACTGGAATTTAAACAAAAACTTAAAAAAAAAATCTGTAAGCCTCATAGAAAGAGGCCAAATTCAACAACCAGTAGTTCCAAATACTTTTCATTGAATTTAAAAATAGTACACACACAAACTCTTTGAGTAAGCAATTCCAAATCTAGGAACTTATCGCAAGAAAAGAATCAGGTAAGTGGGCAAAAATGCATGTACAATAATATTTGTTGACATGTTTTTTAATAAACAGGGAGTTGATTAAATAATCATGGGGTACCCGTAACACGGATTGCCCTATGGCCCCTCAGAATGATGCTGTAGTCACAATTTAGTTCCATTAACAATATATGAAAAGTAAAAAACAAAGTATTTCAAAAAGGTAAGAATTGTATAGATCTTAAAAAACATAGGCCAAATCAGATGTTTGAAAAGTTGTTCAACCAAACATTAATAGTGGTTGTCTTTGATTTGGAGCAACCTCTCCTTTCATTTTTATCAGGTGTGGGATTAGGGTTAGGTGCGAAAATTAAGGAGGTAGCCCACCAAACTCAGTTATCAAGATAAATAACATGTTAATGCAAATTTTAAAAAAAATTCCAAGGTAATTCAGGAAAAGAAATTATGGTGAACAAAATGTTAAAACTTTATTTTTTAAAACCTCTATTTATTTTTGTGAGAGAAAGAGAATAAGCAGGGAGAGCTAGAGAGAGGGAGACACAGAATCTGAAGCAGGTTCTAGGCTCTCTGCACGGAGCCCATCATGGGCCTTGAACTCACAGACCACGAGATCATCACCTGAGCTGACGTCAGCTGTTTAACCGACTGAGCCACCCAGATGCTCCTTTAAAGCTTTAAATACAGACAGAATTTGACTGTGAACTCGAGTGACCCTGTGAGTGAGTGCCTCACTTGTCACACCTGTGTCCTGGCCCACAGATCTTGTCTGTATTTACATTTTTTGACATTTTGTTCATTGTGAAACTTTTTGCATTCATTTTTATTTTAAAAAATAGTGAATTAAAATGTTTGGTTTTGTCCATGCTGCTTGGACTTCTCTGTCTTCCCCTTTCTCTGCCCCTCCCCTGCTCACACACGTGCATGCTCTCTCTCTCTCTCAAAAAAAAAAATGTTTGCTTTTGTTCTCCTCTTTAGGTTTTGCACCAAAGGCAAATGTTTGACTTGCTTCACCCTAACCCCGGTCTTGAATTTTTGTACTTTCTTGTGTTATTATTTCTCAATGAGTTTGTGTAATTTTTACAATGAAAAAAGTATCAATGATATTTTCATTAGGGAAGAAAAAGGATGTTTAGTATTTGATACAAAAAGTGTGCCCATGACAGGAACAAAAATCCTGTTTCAGGTTGCTTATTTATTTATTTATTTTAAAATGTTTATTTATTTATTTTGAGAGAGATAGGGAGGGTAAGGGGAGGGGCAGAGAGACAGAGAGGCAGAGAGAGAATCCCAAGGCGGCTCCAAGCTGTCAGCACAGAGCCCTACTCGGGGCTCTAGCTGGAACCCACAAATAGTGAGATCATGACCTGAACTGAAATCAAGATTCAGATGCTTAACCAACTGAGCCACCCTGGTGCCTCCGGCTCCCTGTTTAAACTTTGCCTCAGGACACACCTGGGTGGCTCAGTCGGTTCAGTGCCCACTTTGGCTCAGGTCGTGATCTCACAGTTCATGAGTTCAAGCCCCACATCAGGCTCTGTGCTGACAGCTCAGAGCCTGGAGCCTGTTTCTGATCCTGTGTCTCCTCTCTCTGCCCCTTCCCCACTCATGCTGTCTCTCTCTCTCTCTCTCTCTCTCTCTCTGTCAAAAACAAACATTAAAAAAAATTTGCCCCGTTCTCTCAAAGAGCCACCTTGAAGAGCTAAGAGTCCCAGAAGCGTTTATTGTGGGTCATTAAAGATCCAGACTTTGGAATGGAGAGTCTGTTGGTTTGACATTTACAGAGTGTAAGCAAGATCATTTAACATTCAAAAAATATTTCTTGAGTACCGACTATGTGCCAGGCATTGTTCGGGTGCCAGAGACAGGACAATTTAAAAACAACAACAACAACAACAGAAAAAAAACACATTTTCTTCATGGAACCTACATTTAATTATTTAACATCTCTGAGCCTGAGGTTCCTATTCCATAAAATGGGAATATAATTTCATCCCTTAAAGCTTTCATGAGGATGCAATGTATATGAACAAGCAAGCAGGGTGCCTCGTGTGCAGACCAAACTCAGTAAGTGGGAGCAATTTTGTGCTAATATTTGCTAATTAGAATGTGATTTTACTTTCAGTGATTATAAAAACAAAAAAAAATGAAAAGAAATATCATGTTAAAGCTTGTAATAAAGGTTAACAAAAATCTACATCATTGATACTATACTTTTCGAATTACTGAAGTTTTTTTTTTTTAATGTTTACTTAGTTTTAAGAGAGAGAGTGAGCACAAATGAGGAAAGGGCAGAGACAGAGAGGGAGACAGAGAATCCAAAACAGGTTCTGCATTGGTAGCGGACAGCCTGATGCAGGGCTTGAACTCATGAACCGTGAGATCATGACCTGAGCTGAAGTTTAATACTTAACCAACTGAGCCACCCAGGCGCCCCTGAAAATTTTTTTTTGGCAGGCAGGTTTAAATCCTGCCTCTGCCTTTTATCAGTGCTTTCTTGTTAGGTCCATCTGATTAAACTCAATGCACCTTCCATCGGGCTCTTCTTCCATCAGATATGGATACTAATACCTTTACAGGCTTGTTGCAATTTTCAAACACAGGTAATGTACGTAGTGTGCCTACTCATGGTGGGCTGATAGGGAAATAATCACCCATAATTTCTTCAAGGTAGAAATCCAGATCTTTCCTCATTCTGGTCCGCTCTGTCTTGTGAATAAGTGCCAGCATTTGACAAGAATAGGAGAGAAAACTGATAACCAATTTTCATAAAAAACCCCGAACTAAAATTCCTGAAACCAGTTCATTTGAGAGGAATCTACCAGCAATATCGGTGCAGGTTTGGGGAACTGACTCACCTTTGTGCATGTTCTGAACATTCCAAGCTTTATCGAAGTGGGAAAATAGGAATGGGGTTTTGTAATGCCTAACCCTAAAGTCTGAAACCAGCTCCAAATAAAAGGTACAATAAGAGTATCTACCAGATACTAAAAGCAGTTTGTGTTTGATTTTCTCAACTCTCTACAACTCAGTGAAAAAGGATTTCCAGAGTCTGTCCATAGGAGATAAAAAGCTTTGTTTATCTCCCATATGCAAACAAAATTTTAGATTCATACTCACTGCCTTTCCAGTTTTTTTTCCCCCACCTCCTTCCCACCCACTCGGACAAATACTCGGAGAAAGGGCTGTGAACTGTGTCCTTGGATGGTGTGGAGAGACCAGAGCTAGCGATTTTTTGTTTACCCGAGAGCCAAAAGCCACTAGGTCCTTGGCCTGTGTAACGTCCTGCCTCCCTTGATTAGATAAGAGGCAGAGCACAGTGATGAGACAATCACCTTCGGCCTGACCTTTAAGGCCTTGCTGGCATATTTAGTGTGGGCTTTTCTATTGACATTTCCGACTGCCCCTTTTGCAAACTGAAAAAAATAACTGGGGGTCAAGGGGAAGAAAGAGTACAGGAGTAGGAGTCAGCCAGTGTGAGTAAAATGATGGAAAAATACTGTGTAAACTAAGAAATGCTATAGGAATGTAGGTTATTATGAAGGATAGTGTCTGTGATTATTTAACAATGACCCAGCAGGAGAGACGTCCACTCTTATCCATCTTGCTTGTCTGCAGGGGCTTTTGATGCAATACTGTATATCTGGACTGTAATCGATGCACTCAGTTCACCCACAAATAAAAATCCGCATGAAAAGAATGACTATGACTTTTAGACTCACCCCCCCCTCCAAATTTGTAAGCTTTAAGTTCATAGTGAACTCAGCAGGGGATCTAGTGGTTGAAATCTTTAACTTAATTGACCCATTAAACAAATAACAGGATTAAAATGAACTAACAGTAGTAGTAGTAGTCTAAGAACACCTATAATTTGAGCTAAGCACTGGGCAAAGTGTTTTACATTTCATTTTTTATAAAACTCAAACAAGTTGATAAAATAGAAACAATTAGCCCATGAGAAAATGGAAAACAAGGTTTAGGAAAGTTAAGTACATTTCCCAAGGTCAAACAGCTCATAAGTAACAGAGTAGGATTAAGACAAGTTTATTGAACCCCAAAGCCTTCTATATTTCTATAATTCTGCCCTCTCCTTTACACCTCAACTTAGTAAGTCTGCAAATATGCTCGTAATTGCAAAATGTAACAGATTCAAATCTTTAGCAGAAATTTTAGAATATAAAATTTTAATATTTCTCTACAAATGATGACTTTATGTGTTTGCTTTTGTGCATTTCTATTTCTCTTATATTATTTCTCTATTATATATTTCTCTTTAAAACTGTATCAGGTGGCTCAGTCGGTTAACTGTCTGACTTCAGCTAACCATCTGATTCAGCTGTCTGACTTTGGCTCAGGTCATGATCTTAGATTGGTGGGTTAGAGCCCCCCGTTGGGCTCTATGCTGACAGATCAGGGCCTGGAGACTGCTTAGGATGCTGTGTCTCCCTCTCTCTCTGCCTCTATCCTGCTTATGCTTTGTCTCTCTCTCAAAAATATACATTAAAAAAAATTTTTTTAAACCTGTTTATAGGGGCATCTGGGTGGCTCAGTCGGTTAAGCCTCCGACTTCAGCTCAGGTCAGATCTCACGTTTGTGGGTTCAAGCCCCGCGTCAGGCTCTGTGCTGACAGCTAGCTCAGAGCCTGGAGCCTGCTTCCAGTTGGTTCTGTGTCTCCTTCTCTCTCTGCCCCTCCCCTTTCATGCTCTATCAAAAATAAAACATTAAAAAATTTTTATAAACCTGTTTATAGACACACACACACATACACATCTGTTTGGGATTGTGTGTCTGAGCTACGAGGAATACATGGGTTTTTTTTTTTTTTTTCCCTGTAGGGTCTCTTTTACTCACATTCTCTATTGAATTCCTCTTTCCTACCTATTGATTTCTCTCTTGAATGGCCAATATATGAGCTAAAGTGTATTGTTATGTATTTGTTCATCTAAAGAATTTTTTGCTTTCTCTTCTTCGTTTTTAATAATATTTTTTATTTAATTTTTATTTTTTTCATTTATTTTCAGAGACAGAGAGACACAGCGTGAACAGGGGAGGGTCAGAGAGAGAGGGGAGGGTCAGAGAGAGAGGGAGATATAGAATCTGAATCAGGCTCCAGGCTCTGAGCTGTCAGCACAGAGCCCGATGCGGGGCTCAAACGCAAGAAGCCTGAGATCATGACCTGAGCTGAAGCTGGACGCTTAACTGACTGAGCCACCCAGGCGCCCCTCTTCTTTGTTTTTTAAATGGCTTTTAAATAACACTAAATTGATTTACTTTTACATTTTATGGTCTTACAGGCCTCTGCCTGCTTTCATGGTCTGTTATTCGTGTTTATGAAGTGTCTTCCTTTTGATTATAGTCTTTGCTGGGCAGAGAAAATGTCTCTCCTGTCTTTGTAGGTTCCACAGCCTAACATGTAGCTTCTAAATAAGAGTATAAACGAAATAAAATGATTAAGAAACTCAAAACCCAGTGCCTGCCAGTGTTTTCACAGCAGTTGATAGGTGAGAAGAGATGTGGGTGAGAATTTCAGACCATCTTCCTTAAACAAACTTGATTCTGTCTCCAACCTTGGGGGCAAATTGAGGGTAGGCCCCACCAGACACAGCTGGGTGTGAGGATGGGGGGTGAGCGGGGCACTGAGCTGAAACCGCTTTTACCTCCAGGAGTTTGGATCCAGGGGCCGGTCCAGCCTATTCTTCAGGAAGGCGTCAGGGGACGAAGGACAGAAACGCCAATCGATTCTCTAGTCTCGGCTCTATCCTCCCCCGCCCAGATCCCCCTTCATCTCGGGAACTTTCTGGTAGGGGATCCCAGAGCGGAGTTGGCCAACCGAAAGTCGTGCGCGGCGCCCGCCACCGGCTTCTGGGCCGCGCGGACCCTGGAGCAACTCCCCACCGCAGCCCCCTCCTCCCCACGCCCAGAGGCCTTCTGCCCGCGGCCCGTCGCGTCCCAGCCCACTGCGTAGAGGTTCCCGACGCTGCGCCTCCCGGGTCTCCGTGCCTAGTTTTTGCACCTGCCCCTGGGCAGAGGTTTCCCCCCATTCGGCCCCATCTGGGAGCCCTGGTCCCCCAGTGACTCCCTTCCGCCTGGCCACGTGATCGACGAAGCGCACCTTTCTCTCTCCCGGTGACCCAGCTTCAGTTTCCTAATCTGGAAAGTGGGGATGATAGTCTTCATATTCACCCGGAAAATAACAGGGCGAACAAAAAAGAGGAGATTCCATGACAACATTTATTACTAGCCCTCATTCGGGTTGTTGGCACTGGCACTGCCGCGGCGACGCTCGGGAGGTGGCGGGAGGCGCGCGTCCCCGGCAGATAGGGGAGGCGGTGGCTGCGAGCGCCCGCCCCGGCTCCACCCTCCCTGCGCGGGCACGGCAGGCCCACCCGCCGCCTCCTC
>NC_043709.1:23935910-23951455 GCF_006229205.1 Suricata suricatta | reverse complement strand
CCGGAGACCCGCGGCGCGCGGCGACATGGCGGGCAGCCACCGCCTCCTGCTGGAGAACGCGCAGCAAGTGGTGATGGTATGCGCCCGCGGCGAGCGCTTCCTGGCGGGGGACGCGCCGCGCAGCCTGGCCGTGCTGGAGGGCGCCAGCCTGGTGGTGGGCACGTAAGTGGCCGCGCGCGGACGGCACCGGCTTGGCCCCCTTCCCCTAACTTGTGCGCTGTGGAGGCAACCGGGCAAACGCTTTCCGGCATCCAGAAAGCCATTGCAGGCTTGTCTTTTAAGGCACCTGTTGCTACTTAACCTTGTGTGACAGTTTCAGGCTGCCATTTGGTGAAAAGAACTCTCTCAAGCTGAACGCCCCCCGCCCCTTCTGCTCCCTATTCCTAGATCTTTGGAATCAGCATCTCTGCGGTGGAGTTCTGGGACTTTAACTTTTCACAAAACACTCTCCAGCCCAACCTGCTTAGACACTAAAGCTTGAGCACCACGGAAAACGTTCAGATGGTGATGGTTTGGGGTGATAGCAAATTATGGTCCAGCCACCAAGAAAAGAGGACATTTTTCAGGTTTTTTTTTTTTTCTCCATTAAGCCTCTGTGCTTCCTGCAATGACTTGAATAAAGTAACAGCCAACGTTTGGGAGGGTGAGCCTGCAGTGGGAAAGGAGTTTGGATGCCTGTTTGAATTGGAGAGCCCCAGTCATCACGATTGCACAAGATGGGCTCAGCCCTGATCTGAGGCTGCTTAGGGTTGTGAAAGAGCACAGCTTTTAGGGACTGTGTGTTTTGTTTTTAATTAACAAAGGGATAAAAACATTCCCAGTGTTATGGTTGAAAATCGTTAACACCAGTTAAGAGAACTGCACAGAGGTAGGAATCCAGGGCTAATTGATGGCCATACTCTATGGAGTCCGGAAGCCCTACTGTCTTGGTCTCCAGTGAGCAACCCTCTTTCTCACTCACTCCATCGTCCAAGATGGCTGCTACACCTCCCCAACTCTCCTTATGGTGTCTACCTTCCAGACAGTAGGAAACAGGACAAGAAAATAATCTTTTTGTTTAGAATGTAGTCACATGGCCACTCATGGGACTCCCATGCCACTCCCATGGCTCATGGGAAACTCAGAAATGTATCTTCATTTTGGGTGGTCATGTGTTCAGCTAAAACTTAGGAATCTAGCACTGTGGGGAAAAGGGAACACTGCTCTTCCGGAACAGCTGGCAATCTCCAGACACATGATTTGTTGTTTTTCTGTTTTGTTTTGTGCCTTGCATGTGGCTAGAGGCATTTTTTCTTTTCTTTAAAAATTTTTTTTTTTAAAATTTATTTTTTGAGTGACAGAGAGAGACAGCGCGAGCAGGGAAGGGTCAGAGAGAGAGGGAGGTACAGAATTCAAAGCAGCCTCCAGGCTCTGAGCTCTCAGCACAGAGCTCAACACAGGGCTCGATCCCACAAACTGTGAGATCATGACCTGAGCCGAAGTAGGACACTCAACCAACAGAGCCACCCAGGCACCTCTAGAGGCATTTTTTTTTCAAAGACACAAATGCAAGAAGAAAATATAGTACATGATGACTGATACCAAAAGACATGGCCAACATATTTTAAACCATTAGTCAGCTTTTCCACAGTGTTTTCCCAAGCTTTCGTAATTATTTCTTGATTTTTTTTTTCAGGGATGGGTTTATAAAAGCCATTGGTCCTGCTGATGCTATCCAAACACTGTTTTCTGAAGAAACATTTGAAGAAAGAATTGACTGTTCTGGGAAATGCATCTTGCCGGGTATTAACCTCTTTTTCAGTGAAACCCTGCAGCCGGTTTTAGTAACATTAAGAGGAAGAGTAGCCACCCTATTGTTTTAAATAGGGTCTCAAAATAAAATTAAAATAGAATAGCTACTATGCCTTGCATTTCTAACTACTGAATGTCTAAGCTGCTTTACAAATATGTTTTCATCTTGAATCCTTATAACTTCCCTGTAGAGTATCATTATCTATATGTTACAGATTAGAAACCTCCAGTTTAGGGATGAAATATCTCACCCAAGATTGCTGGACAGGTAAAGCGCAGCCTGGGAATCAAACTTATTCATTCACTTGACTTTTTTCCATGCGCATGCTAAAGAGAAACCAGCTGTGTTGTTTAGGTCCAAAGGCTGTTGTTGGAAGAACTTCGCTAATCTATTTCATATGGGAGGCAGACAGGGCAAACTGCTGTTTTTGATACCAGAATATACTCTACATTTACAGAGAGTGTGAAACAACCCATCTTTAGGCAGAAAAGTGTGTGTTGGGGAGGGGGATCCTTGGAGATTTCACTGAAGTTTATTAATATCTTTAATGATTGACAAGAAAAAAGTTTGTTAACCATCATCTCCTACATAATGTTTTAAGGTTTCATGAAATCATCGGAAACAAGTTTCACAAATTGAGTTCCATACAAAACATACAAGCTAAATTTTACATTTTTAAATACATGTTGTGTATATCTGATACAGCTTCTACCTTCTGGCTTTTGGGAGTCAGGATCTAAAGTCAGAGCGAAGCCTTCCGAAAAAGAGCAGAAAATAGTAGAAAGCAATCTGAATAGAGATTCATGATTTTAGTCCAATCAGAACGATTAACGAGACTTTTAATCCACAAGGTATTTAAAATATTCTGGAAAGACACACTTTACTGAGTTATACCTGAATAAGCAAACAGTCCAAATGATTGCTTTACGGTTTCTCTTCAGTTAAGCTACATTTCTTTTTTTGAAGAAAGATTCACGTTTCTGATTCCATATTTTTCTTCCCAAAGTTGGGAGGGATTGTATTCTGTGTTCACAGCCACATGATTCCTTGGTGATAGAGTCCTTGGTTTCGCTGAACTATAATAGCTATGACATTTGTTTTAAAAGCTTGCTCGGTGAGCATAGGCTTAGTGGGCAAAAGGAGTTGTATTTCTTTATTGGATATTCTCATCATGCTGAGTCTCCCTCCTCCATCAGAACCTTCTATACCAACCATGCAGAGAGGCTTCTTAGTTCCGCTCTGTGGAGGGAAGCATACAAATTCTTCCTCTTCCACCATCTTCCAAGATGGCTGACCATCACTTGCTTTCCCAAGAGCGTTCGAGATAGTCTGCCTACTATCTAAGGGCTTTCTATTTCTCAGATTTAAAAGTGATCTGATTTATTGATTACAGGTTTGGTGGATGCACACACACATCCAGTATGGGCTGGTGAAAGAGTTCACGAGTTTGCAATGAAGGTAACTGCAATAAATGATGGCAAATCAAAATAAGGCACAAATACAGACACCCCTTTTTCTAAAGAGTGGATAGGTTATTTTGCAACAGATGCCTGCATTTCTTTTTAATGGATATTTTAATGGATAAAACAATGAAACTGACTTAGAACTGTCCAAATCTTTACACTATGCATAGGGCCAGCAATCATTTAAGTATGATAGTTTTCAAAAATTTTAGCAGTAGAATCCTTATGTATGTATGTATATATTAGACTCCTCTCTTTAAAACAGAACTGAGCTGCCTTTTTCCACTAGTTTCTCCTGTCTTTCCCTTCCCTCATTTCACCCCTCCACCCCTGCTAGCCTTTGGAAGGGCTCCGGGAAACAGTTTGAAATTCACCATTCATTGGTTCCAACTTGGAAAAATAGATTGCTAACCATAAAAATAAACTAAATCTTGTATCTTTTCCCTGAAAAATGAGACTTATTAAGAAATATAAGGTGTAGTCTGTGTTACAAGTCATTGATTAGCCATGGTCAACCCTCAAATCCCTGGTCAAATCCATTTTCACATTGTTTCTTTCTAATAGACTTTATTTTTCAGAGCAGTTTTAGGCTCACAGCAAAATTGAGTGGGAGGCACAAAGATTTCCCATATACCTCCTGACCCCACACATGCACTCCTCTCTTTAAAACAGAACTGAACTGCCTTTTTCCACTAGTTTCTCCTGTCTTTCCCTTCCCTCATTTCACCCCTCCACCCCTGCTAGCCTTCTGCATTATCAACATCCCCCCTCAGAGTGGTACTTTTGTTACAGTTGATGAGCCTACATTAACACATCATTATTACCTGAGTCCATAGTTTTTATCAGTGTTCTCTCATGGTGCTGCACATTCTATGGGTTTGGACAAATGTATACTGACACGTAACCACCATTATACATACAGAGTGGTTTCACTGCCCTAAAGTTTCTCTGTGTTCTGCCTATTCATCCCTCTACCCCCAACCCGTGATAGCCGATAGCCACTGATCCTTCTACTGTTTCCATTGTATTACCTTTCCCAGAACATCATATAGTTGGAATCATGCAGTGTGTAGCCTTTTCAGATTGCTTCTTTCACTTAGCAGTATGCATTTGGGGTTCTTCCATCTCTTTTCTTCACATTGGTTTTAAGCATACATCCTTACAGCTAAGAAATTGCTTTAGATATTGTGTACCTTCTTCAATACGTTAGAGCTGTTTTTCTTGTTTTGCTTTTGAGAGAGAGAGAGAAAACAAGCAGGGAAGGAGCAGAGAGAGAGGGGGACAGAGGATCCAAAGCAGGCTCTGTGCTGACAGCAGTGAGCCGGATGCAGGGACTGAACTCACAAACTCTGAGATCGTGACCTGTGCCGAAGTTGGATGTCTAACCAACTGAGCCACCCAGGTGTCCCACATACTAGAGCTGTTTTTAAGACTTCTTTATTAAATCACAGACTTTCAGAGCCAAAAAGCAACCCTAGAGATTTGCAGTCCAAACATCTCATTACATAGATGGGGAAACGTGAGGTCTGGAGAAGGGCTAGTGTTGAGTGAGCTCACCAGCTCGCCATGGTAGAACCCAGATGAAAAATTCTGGGGGATCCCAGGTTGGCATACTTTTTTTTTTTTGCACCAGACTCCTTGCTGCCCAGAGTAACTGGAGCCCAACAGGATCCCAGAAAGACCTTTTTGCTTGAGTCACAGAGGTCAGACCCCAAACTCTAGTGGCAAATGCTGAGAGGTGGAACCCCTGTGCGTCTCATCAATGGCTATTTGGAATAGCTGCAGGGGAGTTCCTGAATTGCCTAAGCTTTGTTGTCTCATTCATTGGTGCTGTGGATAGACAGAGTCAGCTGGTACATATTGGGGCCAAATGGGTTATTAAAATACTGAAATACTCATGGGCTGGCTGGTAAATTGTTGCTGCTGCCTGAGACCGGAAGTGCTCCCCACCACATCTCCCATTTCTGCAACCCCAGGCCTTCCTGAGGTGCCCATCCTCCGTAGGCCCCCCACCGCCCTGGCAGAGTAGGGGTTTCCACGGCTGTGTGTCCCAGCATCCTTTCTGATCTGCTCGTGTCCCTGACATATCAATTGTTAAATCATTTTGAGTGTCAGCCCTGAATGGACCTGCCTGCAACCTCGCGCCTGTCACCGGCCTAAGGATGAGCCCTGTGTTCAGTTGGCAGGAGCCACGTACATGGATATTCATCAGGCTGGAGGAGGCATCAACTTCACCGTGGAGCACACGCGCCAAGCGTCGGAGGAGGAGCTCTTCTGCTCATTCCAGCAGCGGCTGCAGTGCATGATGAGGGCGGGGACCACGCTGGTGGAGTGCAAGAGCGGATATGGCCTCAACCTGGAGACCGAGCTCAAGATGCTGCGTGTGATTGAGCGCGCTCGGCGCCAGGGGCCCATCGGCATCTCAGCCACTTATTGCGGGGCTCACTCGGTGCCAAAGTAACCTCAACCTGCGGAATCCGGCTTTGATTTGGGGCATTGACAACAAAGAAGGAAGGGTGCCTAAGTGGGATTGCGTTCTCATGGAGGTGGGGTGAATCTGCGCTGTAGTTCTTACAGAGGAGTTCAGTAGAAGCCTTTAGAAAGGTGATCTGATTCCAATAGACGGCTTGCAGCGGGTGGTTTTAGGAAGGTGATCCCCACCAGACCTATCAGTTTACTAGTCCCCTAATGATGAAAGAGGAAGGGATGTTCAAAACTCTTTCAGTTAACAAAAAGCAATGCCCCCCCCCCTTATAGATCCTTTAAAACGACAGGTATTACTTTAAATAGTTGCCCATGACAACATAATTGCACGTTAGAGGTTCAGAGTAACACTCTGTAGGACACAGATCAAATCTATAAGGCAAGGGCACTCAGCATGTTTGAGCTGAGTCATTGAGTCTCTATCCAGGATCGGCGCATGCAGAAGTCTTGTCAATAACACCTGCTATATCCTGATTGTTAAGACTCCTAAGTTACAGCTTTAATTATTTCTCTATCTTAGGATCATTTGCCTACAGTTTGTCAGGTTCTTCAAGTGCCAGAAAAGCCTTTCTTCAATTAAAAAAAAATTTCCCCCATGTCATCTCATTTTCTTCCCTCAGAGGAAAGACCGCTACAGAAGCTGCTGACGAAATCATCAATAACCACCTCCCAAAGCTGAAGGAACTTGGCAGCCGTGGGGAAATACACGTGGACAACATAGATGTATTCTGTGAGAAAGGCGTCTTTGATCTCAATTCCACCAGAAGGATTCTTCAAAGTGGAAAAGATCTAGGATTACAGATTAACTTCCATGGGGATGAACTCCATCCTATGAAGGCTGCTGAGGTGCGGTTGACCTTTGGCTTTTCCTTTGTCAAGACTCATGCGATAGAAAACTTCCTTAGTTTGTTCAGAGTTAGGAGTAGCCTTCCAAAAAGAGAGAGACTGGGAGAATTCATTTGAATAATGCAAAGGTTGGTCTGGTTGAGACTTAGAATCCCTGACCTCTATTAGAAATTTACTTTTTTGCCAGCCATTTACTTTTATTATCACCTGCTGGTAGTATTAGCAGGAAAAGAAGTACCTTTGTGATCTTGTTTGTCAAATTCAAAACACTGCTTGGTTGGAGCACAAAGCCACACTGGCAGAGTTCAGTAATTTCACGTGTGGCTTCTGGGCATTTTCTGTGGCAGCCCCCATGAATGTTGGTGGAGCACACCATTAATAGTCACAGAGTCACAGGATGATTTTCTGATCTGTACGTCTTGCTCAGATTCGTTTATTCATGCTTGCAACAAACACTTGAGTGTGTGCTGTGTGCCAGGCACTGTTCTAGGCATTGAGAATTCAGCAGTGAATTAAATAGACAAAATCCACTCAGTTGTGAGTCTTGATGTTGCTCCTCTAAACCCTGGAGCAAAGTAAATAGCTGCCCTTGGGGCATAAATACAGATATGATACTCCACAGGTGTCTCAACCACAACATGAAGTGATCTCTTAATATCACTTCCAAATCTTGTCCTGTGTTTCCTGTCCAGTAAATGACCCCATTTACCTATGTATTGCCTAAGTCAAAAACTTGGACATCACTTGGTCTCCTCACCTGCTTACCCGTCACATTTCAACCAACCTGCAAGAGCTCCCCGTTTGCCTCCTGAGTATCTCTCGGTCTACTTCTCTTCACCCTACTGCCTCGATCAAACCACCACCAGGTCTCAGCTGGGCTCCCGCAACAGCTCTTCTCCTTGCCTCCACACTTCCTGCTCTTCAATCCATTCCCTGTGGTGCATCTCATCTTCCTCTCCATTGCCGAAAACGCCTGCAAGGCTCACCAGGGCTGGCGGGATGAATTCTAAACTCAGCACCTGTAGGCTTACCAGGACCCAGCTCTTGCTCACCTCCCAACTTCCTCTTTGCCCCCTTTACCATGAACCAGCCGCAGTAAATAGTTTTCTTACACCTGATACCCCATGCCTCGGAATTTGCTTTCTCTAATCTGAGTGTCCCTTGTCTGGCTCACTCTGACTCCCCTCCATGTTTCATCTTAGCTACCACTTCTCTGGGATCCAGATCTCCCCAAGAATGGGTTATAGTCCCTCCCTGTGCTTGTCCCGCTGTGTTCAAATCGCCTCTGTGACCCCTACTGGACTGTAAACACGCCGAGGACTGTGCCCGCGCCTTCGCAGCCCTGTCCCTGGGGGTTAGCACGATGCCTGCCATACAGACAGCCTTTAGAGAGTAAATATTTGTTGAATGTTTCTTGAATGAATGTGAACTAGGTGGCCAACAAGATACTTTTGGTCATAGAGAGTGACTGGAGAGTTAAATCAATAGAGGTCAGTACCCAGGATGAACAAATCAAGTTTGGAACAGTGAAGGTGATTCCAAGGTTAGAAAGAAACTCCCCCTTGGGAACAGAGTCTGTCTATGGAACACTGGACTCTCCAGAGCCCCAAACCAAAATGCTTTTAGATCTGAGCGAGCTGCTCATGCGGGGGCCCCGCTCTTTCCTGCCCTGGCGTGGGCATCGCTGCCTCCCTGGGCCATGGTGTAATGTCAGAAATTAGTCTACTTTCCTTGCCTTGGAGTGCTTATCATATCACCTTTCAGACTGGGGCAGTGTGTGTGTGTGTGTGTGTGTGTGTGTGTGTGTGTGTGTGAGAGAGAGAGAGATTGAGAGAGGAAATGTCAAGCTGAGACTCACTTTAATGTCATGTTCTCATTATCACTATAACGTTACCTCCTCATGGTATTCCTCTGACAAGCCCAGACTTTTAACCTGGAGAGACTCAAGCTCAAATAGACATTCTCAAATTATGCATACAATTCCATTTTAAAAGTTTATTTTCTTAACTGATCTGTTTTCTGAGTGCAATGCAATCCAATATATCTTTCTTTATTGTGTTTTTATGATGCTATAAGAATCAGATTTTATTACCAATAAAGCTTCTGTTTCCAAGAGGCAATTGCCAAGAAATTTTCCTAATAGAGTGCAGTTTATTTTTGCAGGGAAAACAATGTTCTGGCACTTTATTGATTGTTTTTTGCTGTTGGTGAAACTTTCTCTCTCTGCCCATTCTGCTTAGCTCGGGGCTGAGCTGGGAGCCCGGGCCATCAGTCACCTGGAAGAAGTGAGCGATGAAGGCATCGCTGCCATGGCAACGGCGGGGACCTCCGCCATCCTTCTGCCCACCACGGCCTACATGCTGAGGTGAGCTGCCGGGCAAGCTGTGAGCATGCAGAGCAAGATGTCTAAACACCATTTCACTGCCCTTCCAAATTCCATAAAAGTGCAGATCAGGAAAGCTGAGCCCATGGGAGATGCCAATTCCAGAGTCATGTACAGAAATGCATTACCCAGAGGAAAGAGCTTGGACCCAAATAGCCTTTGAGTGGCGGGATTATTGGGAAGAGTGGAGCTCTTTCATTTTTTTCCCCACTTCTTTGGAATTTTCCAATTAAACATCAATATGCATCACTTTTATCATTAGACAACAATGAAATGGGCTTTCATTGTTTCATTGTTTTCATTTAAAAATGCATAACATGTTGAAGATATTTAGCAGTGTTCAGTGCCTGAAGGAGCTGTTTTCTAAGAGGATGCAAGTAGGAACCACAATCCTCACAAATCCCTGGGGTGGGAGAAAAGGAGATGTCTAAGTATATTTTGTGAAATCTCCCCAGGAATTTTGCTGTTTGCCCCCCTTGGATTGAATACACCTGGTCCACAGTCCATTTTCATAACATGCTGTTTCGGACGTTGGACCAGGTCTATGGGCAGCTTGGGTTGTCACAACTAGGGGGCGCTGCTGGCATCTAGTGGGTAGAGGCCAGGGATGCACCTAAACATCCCCACAGTGCAGGGACCAGCCTCCCACCACAGAGGATTACCCGGCCACAATTATGAACTGGGCCGGGGTTGGGACCCTCTGCTTTGGGGATCGCAAAGCCAGGTTTTGAGTAATCTTCATAAGAGAGAAGAAAGGAATACTGCAGTGCTTTTCTCAAATACAGTATGATTTTCTCAAATACAGATATGTATAATCTTATACATTTATCTTATTATTTCTATTCTCTTAAAGAGTAGACATAATGTAGATTATGACCAAGGAATATCAATCAGTAATAGTCCTTGGTATCTTGGCATTTAAGCGAGTCTCAGTAGTCCTCAGTTGAAGTCATCAATTAATACTTAATCTTGTTAATTTTCCATCAACCAAGGAACACTTTCAACTCACCTGAATCCCTTAAGATGAAACGAGACTTGACATATGAAGGGCAGCTAAGCAATAAAAGTTGGAACTGTGTCCCACTGCCAGAGGCGGCTGCCATCTGTGGTCACTGCAAGATGGGTTGACCACCCAGTTTGGACAACAGGAAAAATCACAGAGAAGGCCACACTTTTCTGTGTGGCTTCTCCGTTCTGGTATTTTCTGATCTCTCCAACAGGAGCAATTTGCAGGGCTCCCGGCCATGCCCTGAATTTCTCTTTCTCTTCTCTTTCTCTCTCTCTCTCTCTCTCTCTCTCTCTCTCCTCTTTATATATTTATTTTTAGGGAGAGAGAGAGAGAGTGCACAACTGGGAGGGAGGCAGAGAGAAAGTGAGATGCCATGCCCTGAATTCTCTCTTTTTCCCCCCTCTCTAAATGTTTATTTGTTTTTGAGAGAGAGATAGAGAGGGAACATGCACAAGTGGAGGACGGGGAGAGAGAGAGGCGGACAGAGGATCGGAAGTGGGCTCTGCGCTGACAGCAGCCAGCCTGATGTGAGGCTCGAACTCATGAACCACGAGATCATGAACTGAGCCAAGGTCAGACGCTCAACCAACTGAGCCACCCAGGTGCCCCTGCCCTGAATTCTCTTGACTCTCATTTCCAGAGTAACAGTTGGCTTATGCTACTTGAGGGCTTCATTAATCATTATTTTATGCATCTTTGTGTATACTGTTTAAATTTATTCAGGATACATTCACCTTCATTTTTCTGGCACTCCCTTGACATTTCCACAGCCTCAGTTTTCTGGAAGGGAAGGGGAGGCCATCAGAATGAACCGTGGGGAAATTTCAAGCTCTACCTTTCCTCACCCTTCTCTCTGCTTCACCCACTTCCTCTCATATATCATCCTAGTTGAGGAACATCATCTCAGGTAGTCCTGCAAATTGTCAGTCGTACACTGTGAATGTTGCAAGGGCCTCAGTCTTGGCATATAAAACCAGTAGACTCTCAGCACAACTAATTTTATCTGTCCTTCTCCCGCCAATACTGTGAGCCTGAGTAAACAGTAGCCTAGTGTCTGATTATTAAGGCCTGCACCCCTAGGATCACCCGTGCCCCTTAAAGTGCCTGCCTAAGAAAGCCTGCCTGACAGCGGAAGTAGTGTTTGTTCCAACAGAATCCGATGATAGGCAGCTAGACCCCTGGACTTCCTCCTAGAGCAGTAACTTTACAAAGCTTGCAATTGTAAATTCTTTCTCTGCTCCTTTGAGATAGAAATCTTCCACCACCCAGGCAGGATTGTCTTCTCCAGGACCTGAAAGCCATCTCGAAAGGCAAACATTCAAGAAGAAAACTCTCTCTAGTTCCCAGCCTGCTGGGTACACTACACCAACTTACCCCCCTGCCTCTCACTGTCAAGGTAGAAGTTGGTTTCTTCTCCAGAGAAGTGCCAGTTAACAACCCCAGGTCCCACTGACCAACCTCTCCCGGTTTTAGAAAATTTTCACTTCCTTGACTCTGCTCAACTCCCCCTGCCCCTTCTGCCTCCCAATGTCCTTGTTCTTTCTTAAAACACCCCGTTAGCTCTACACAAATCAAAAGTGCACACAGGACTCAGTTTCCCTTTCGCAGTAGTTATTACTGAATACAGTTTGTCTTCACCATGTTAACTATTGTTTGGCGTTGTTTATCTGTGACATAACTTTTGAGTCATATCCTAAAGGACAAATAATATTGTGCCAAGGAAGTCAGGGAGCCATGTGCCCCAGAAAAAGCACAAATATTTTACATATTAGATTCTTGAGCCCTCAAGATTTTAAAGGGCCTACAAAACATGTTCAAGACCCTTCCCCCTACCCCCCTGCCCAAGGAGGGAGAGAAATAGGAATTAAAAAATTACAGAATGGAAGTTACTAAAAATAGCATTTTCTTAAATTTCATCGTTAATATCTGGGAGTCAAAAAATAGTTTGTTACATTTGAAAAAGTTTAGGTTGTATTTTTCTTCCTTAGTAAGAATCTCTGGATGTGTATAAAGATTGCCAAAATAGGGGCACCTGTGCGGCTCAGTTGGTTAAGCGCTGACTCTTGATCTTGGCTCAGGTCATGATCTCAGGGGTTTGTGAATTTGATCCGCATATAGCGGTCCTGCGCTAATGTGGAGCCTCATTGGGATTCTCTCTTTCGGCCCCTCCCCTGCTTGTGCTCCTGTGCGCGCGCTCTCTCTCTCTCTCTCTCTCTCTCTCTCTCTCTCTTTCTAAATGAATAAGTAAACATTAAAAAATTGCCAAAATAAACACTCCCAAATTAAAGAGGTTAATCATAGCCAAGTCACTTCCAAAGCAGAATGGTAAAAGTCAGGAGCCCTGGGCTTCCACTTGACTATTAATCACTTAACTTGAGTTTCTGTTTCTTCTTCCAGAACACAAGGGGTTGGATATCTTAAGTCTGCTTCCATTCCGAGCATCTGGTCTGCAGAAGTTCCACTTTCAGAGACTGACATCTTTTTTTACTTCCCTCGTCTTAGACTGAAGCAACCTCGGGCTAGGAAGATGTTAGATGAAGGTGTAATAGTTGCTCTGGGCAGTGATTTCAACCCTAACGCATATTGCTTTTCAATGGTAATTATTTTTAATGTGCCTTTCTGAGCAGAGAGTCAATCTTCTACCAAGTGTATAATTTAAAAAGAGTTCACTAACTGTTAAAACGTTCCAAAGATCTAAAAAATATCTTCCTGTGAAACAAAAAAAGTATAGACGGCAGGGTACTTGGATACTTCTGCACCACATGAATGCATCCAGGCATACAGAGGGGGGAGAAAGTTTCCACCTGCATAATTTTTTGATTCAGTCTTAGGCATTGTGGTTTGACAATGGCTTATTTCTGTCTTGGAGGTTAGCACAAGCTCAAAGAAGTTTTAGTGAGTGCGGAAGGGAGCTTAGTGGCCTTGAAGAGTGAGTAAATAATACATGGGGGAATGAGGGTGGGAAATCTGTACTAATAAAAGGATCTTTTCCAAAGCATAAGAATCTTTACGTGTGAATTAATTTTTCTCATACCAGTTTGGCCGGTTCCTCCTAGACATTTCATCTCCGTTATTGGCTGTGCCGTGTTGGGAAATGTCCCAGGTAGCAGTTGCCATTGTATTACTCTCCTCTAACGCTGTTCTCTCCTGCCTTAGCCACTGGTCATGCATCTGGCCTGTGTGAACATGAGAATGTCCATGCCCGAGGCCTTGGCGGCCGCCACCATCAATGCAGCTTACGCCCTGGGAAAATCTCACACACACGGATCTCTGGAAGTTGGTAAACAGGGAGATCTCATTATCATCAATTCGTCCAGGTGAGTGCTCTCCCAACTGACCTATTTTATTATATGTCCGTTTAATATACAGACTGGGATTAAATGCTGTTTCTGCTAATTATTCGCGGCAGGCTCTGTGTAGGCGCAGAAGCTCCCCAATCTCCTTTATCATCATCCCTTTGTAACCAGAAAGTCTCTCTGCAGATCCTAACCCACTCAGAGGAGACCGGATTGTCCAGTGTCTTCATCTGGCTTCCATCTTTCATGGATCTTCAGGTTTTTGTTCTGTTGACCTGGCTTTTGGACTCGTGCCCCCTGGTGCAAGCTTTTCCGCTAGAGTTCCGACCGACTGCTTGTGCTGGGCACGCGCGTCCCAGCTCTGGCTTGTCAGCCTGGTTCCGATTCGTTGCCTCTCCGGCTTCCTCTCTCTCTTACCAGAACCCCAAAGGCTTGCTTAATTTTCCTGCCCCTGGTCACTCACCTGCAGCCTGCTGCCAACTGGGCCTTCAATGTGACAACCGAGTCTTATTTTTCTAAGTTCTAAAGTTGTTAATCCTGTGGCTCTTTGACCCTAGCAAGCCTATTGCAGTCCTTGGACTTGATGTTGGACAGAAGAAAGCGGCTCTTTAATTCCACTTCTCACTCTCTCTATTGAAAATAATGCTGATGTTACTTTTCGTACATCCCTTAATCAGATCAAATATGTTAAGGACAAATACTTTAACATCATTAAACCATATTTAAGTCCTAGACCAGTTATCATATAATCTACTATTTGTTTTAAAAGCCCAAATATCAATGACAAAGTATAAAGACATTTTTAGAGAACGTATTTTTAAATTAGCATTTATTGACAAAGGGGTAATTTTGACTTGTATGCATTAAAGTACCTTTGATTTCCTTCTAGGTGGGAGCATTTGATTTACCAGTTTGGAGGCCATCATGAATTAATTGAATATGTTATAGCTAAAGGAAAAGTCATCTACAGAAAATGAAAGCTTGGAAAGGAAAGAGAAGCCTCTTCAACTATATAAGAAAATGCAGTTGTCGTAAAAGTTAAAATGCCACCATAATTTACCAGAGTGATGCCACTTAGATACATTTCAGTGCTTTGTTAATCCACTTGAAAAAAACCAAGAGAGAAATCTATTTTCTTTCAACATGTGCACCTGGACATATAAATAGGTAAATCATTTAGATCATAATCTCAGGACATTAACTCATTTCACAGAGATTTGTTACAAACATTTTGAAGATTAATGTGATGGAGTATCACCAAAATGCCTTTGTGGGGAAAGCAGATTGGCAGTTAGGTAGACATGTCTTGGAAATCGCATTTTATTTCTGCTTTTCAAGCTTCAGTTTTTAAACTACATTTAGTGAAAACTGCGGGATAGTGAGAAATCCAAGCGCTATGCCCCAAGTGAAGCAAGCGTAGCCTTCTAACAGGCTAGTCCTTTTCCCACAGAGTTCCTCTTTACAGGTGTTCTTTGAATGAATCAGTGTCTCCGATGGGAGGGTGTCCTATTTCTAATTTCTTCTCAACTCTAACAACAGAGCTTCACAGCAGATTTCAACGCTTGTCAATTTATACATGGGTACCGGGGCCTTCCTCAAAAGGATGCATTTTTGACCAAATCCATTAATGTGATTTTTAAAAGTCATTTTTAAGTTTTTGATTGTTCACATTATAAATGTATAACAAAATTTTCTTTATCTCTCAATAAATATTTGTTGTCATTATTGTTGTTTCTAGCCCTAGAAGTGGATCAGTGGTATTATCTATTGCAGCTGTTTAGGAAACAAACATATTACATAATTACACACAAAGAAATAGTGGATGACTATATAAATAGGTGTTTCTAAAGCCATATGAGTTTACTTAAAATATTTTTTTTTTGCCAATATTTATGGCTTTGTGTTTTTTTCCCCCATAATATTTTATTGTCAAATTGTTTTCCATACAACACCCAGTGCTCTTCCCCTCAAGTGCCCTCCACCATCACCACCACCTGTCTTCCCCCCTCCCCCCTCCCCCCCAACCCTCAGTTCATTCTCAGCTTTCAATAGTCTCTCAAGTTCTGCATCCCTCTCTCTCTCCCCAACTCTCTCTCCCTCCTCCGTTCCCCCTGGTTCTCCATTAGGTCTCTCTTGTTTTCCTGCTAGACCTATGAGTGCAAACATATGGTTTCTGTCCTTCTCTGCCTGGCTTACTTCACTCAGCATGACACCCTCAAGGTCCATCCACTTTCCTACGAAGGGCCATATGTCATTCCCTCTCATTGCCATG
>NC_043709.1:23901658-23935810 GCF_006229205.1 Suricata suricatta | reverse complement strand
AAAATATTTTTTTAATGTTTATTTATTTTTGAGAGAAAGAGACAGCGCAAGTGGGGGAAGGCTAGAGAGAGAGGGAGACATAGGATCTGAGGCAGGCTTCAGGCTCTGAGCTGTCAGCACAGAGTCCAACGTGGGGCTCAAACCCATGAACCACAAGATCTCGACCTGAACCAAAGTTGGACGCTTAACCAACTGAGCCAGCCAGGCGCCCCTACTTGAGATATTTTAATTTTTTACTTATTTTAAGTTTTTTATTTTAGAGAGAGTGTGCCAGTGCACACAAGCCAGGGAGGGGCAGAGGGAGAGAGAGTATCCCAAGCAGGCTCTGTGCTCAGTGAGGAGCCTAACACAGGCTTGACCCCATGACCCTGAGCTCATGACTTGAGTTGAAACAAAGAGTCAAACACTCAACCAACTGAGCCACCCATGTGCCCTGACTTGAAATCTTTTTAAATGTTTAATCATCCTTATAAACACAACTGCATTATTAAACTTTGTCCTATTTGTGAATAAATGATTTGAGAAGTAAATGTTAACCAAATTATCACCTATTTCAGGTCAATAAAGCCTGAATCAATGAGTCTTTACTATTCCATATAAATCGAACCAGAATATCCCTTGTTGGGAGGTTATGGGTGACTTCGCACATTGCCGTCACTACCGGGTCGCATGGGGCCTTTGGAGCGTCATCCCTCATACGCTTGGGGAAGGAGCTTGGGGAGGTGTGGGAGTTGGATGGTTGCTGTGGGTGATGCCTCCCCAGCGACCAAGCACCTGCTCAACAGTAGGAGTTTGGGATGCATGTGACAAATATAAAGACCCAAACTAAAGACTAGATCCGTTTAAATACAGAAGTATGTCTTTATACCTATGGAATATGAAGGAAAAGTGCACCCTGTTTTCCATCTAGGAGCCATTCACTTCAAACAAATAACATTAACATCTTTTTAAAATGAAAGCAGAAGAGGATACCCACCGTGAACCACCTCAGTCTTCCCAGGCTAGTGTCCTGTAAGCCCTTGCGACTTGGGAGCTGGCTAGCAATGAGAACCTCCGCCTCCCTCCAGACCTGCTGAATCGGGGTCTGTGCCTTAACCAGCGCCGGGTTATTTGTACACCCATTAAGGCCTGAGAAGTGCTGCAGTCTAGAGCCTAGCCACACTGGCTTTCACACTGTGCCTCAAAACGCAGTTTGCTTTTGCTGTTCCAGACCTTGCATCACTGTTCCCTCTCCCTGGACTGCTTTCCCTCTCCTTTCTATGTGGGGAATCTAGTCCCTCCCCACCCCTACCATGCACCCATCCTCCATGGCAGCCTTAATAGCATTGTGGTTTTGGGGGGCACCTAGGTGGCTCAGTCAGTTGAACGTCCGACTTTGACTCAGGTCATGGTCTCGCCATTCACGAGTTCAAGCCCTGCATCAGGCTCTGTGCTGACAGCTCAGAGCCTGTAGCCTGCTTCAGATTCTGTGCTCCCTTTCTCTGCTCTCCTTCCCCCACCCACAAGCGGTCTCTCTCTCTCAAAAATAAAAAACAGCATTATAGTTCTCTTTCCCTTTAGAATGTTAAGTTAGCAGAGGGCAGGGACCTCATCACGCCTCAGGCTCTAGTATGGTGATTGGTTCATAGCAGGTGATCAAGAAAGGGATTAATGAATGGCTACACAAGCATACTGACAGTCCCAGTGAAAATGACACTACATAGAGCACCCTAGGAAGTCAGTGATAAGGAAAATATTTGTTCTGCGAATTGGAACAAGCATATGAATTCCTTAGTCTAAAGCCCAAGGACGGAAGGACGATGCTCATGGAGGAGTAAGTTGTAAAACCAAAGAAACAGTTCCACGGTTGGGTGGGAAGCTGGGCTGCCATGTTTACCTTTGGGGGTTGGAAGGATGTTGATAAGAGTGAAAGACTCTGAGATGGACATTAGAACGTGTTCAGAAGGTGGGTGATGAGCCCTCATAGAGCTGAGCGCTCACGGGAGCTGGGGCCGGCTCAGATTGCACAGGGCTTTGAATGTCACCCTCACTAGGAGGAACCTCATTCTTAAAGTCAGGAGAAGCCACTGAAAATCTTTGAACAAATTAGGACCAGGGCACGACTATTATGGAAAAAACGAATCTGGCTTTAGTGTACATGGTAGGCACTCAAACATTTGTCGTGTAGGCGGACTCTGGCGCAATACCTTGAACAAATCCTTTGGTGTATAGAGTAGGAGGCATCAGGGGCTAGAAGTGGAAAGCTTGTGCAGCGGCACAGTGAGATGTGAAGATGCCTACTCTGCTCCACACTGGGCTTGAGCAATGTTTCTTTTCTCACCCTTTTAAAACTATCAGGCCACCCCCAAGGAGAAAAATTAAATTTCTCCCTAAGGAATTAGATTTTGTCAGATAGGGTTGAGCTTTGGAAGACCATAAACCATCATAATATGGAAGTTCTTCTGCATCCCACAAACCAATTTTTGCCTCACTGTGCACAATATCACCCCCACTGGGTTGAGGGTGCACACCCCACACGCCAGGGGAGATGGGGGACAACATGGCATGCTGGAGGGAACACACATCTGGACTTGACATCTGAGCTTTGATTTCTTCTTGAACTCTTTATCTGTAGAGGTTGGATTCCATCCATGGCTGAAATTCTGGTTCTAGACTGGGCCCTGCCTTCAGGGAATTTACAATCCAGTTAGGGCAGTAAAACTGACATTAAAGAATAGAATCAAAAGCCAAAGTATAAAGAGCTGATGCTTCTAAAAGGAACTTATGAGACACAGTACTTTTAAAATTTATTTTTTTAATTAAAAAATTGTTTTAACATTTTTTTTTTTTTGAGAAACAGAGAGAGACAGAGAAAGAGCAGGGAAGGGGCAGAGAGAGAGGGAGGCACAGAATCTGAAGCAGGCTCCAGGCTCTGAGCTGTCAGCACTGAGCCACCCAGAAGCCCCAAGACTTTTAAAATTGAAATTGATTTTGCCAGATATCTCTCCGAAGCATGAGCATCTGGGTCTTTATTACAGTAAGCAGTAAAAGGATAGAGTCAATGCCAGCCCCTTAGAGAGTTTTTTTTTTTTTTTCTGATGCAAAGTTATTCTGAAATATGAAGGCACATGTTTTCCAAGTGACTCTACTGCAGCTACTGCAGGCATCCTGGGCCCGGCACCCAAATGGTAGAAACCAGCAATGAGCCATCTGTTTTGCTTACCCACCCTCGAGATCTGAAGTGTTCGGTGCTGGTAGAGTTTTGCTTCCCCTACTATACCATTAGCACGAGTTCTCATGCTCTCAGTGACCTAGCCTCTACTTACTTCCTAACCTTCCCATCTTACTGCTTGCACATTGCCACTGTTTGTTTAATCCTCTGGCCTTCCACCTACCAAGGCTATAAGCTGTGAGGGCAAAGACCAGGGCCATCTTGATCACCCTTTGTTTAATGATTGAAATTGACCAAACATAGAATTGGTTTCCTGGCATAAACGTCTTCTGACATTGATGTTTAACTTACATTTCTTCTGTTTTCTCCCTTCTCTCTCAGACTGCCATCACTCACAACATAGCTCCAGGTACTTCTTTCAGGAAGCCTCCCTGATGATTCAAAGGTGTTGTGGTTATTGTACTTTCCTCTAGGACACGCACTTGGCACATTAATTGGCATTTCACGTCCCCAACTAGATGGAAAGTCTTTGAATACAGGACTACATGTGATATTGATGTACCTCAGCCCCAGGACAGCACCTCAGAAATAGCAGCTGTGGTAGGGAAGACACTAACAGCTATAGATTTCTTTTTTTTAATTTTAATTTTTATTTATTTTTGAGAGATAGAGAGAGGCAGTGGGAGCAGGGGAGGGTCAGAGAGAGAGGGAGACACAGAATCTGAAGTAGGCTTCAGGCTCTGAACTAGCTGTCAACACAGAGCTCGATGCGGGGCTCAAACCCACCAACTGTGAGATCATGACCTGAGCCAAAGCTGGAGCCACCCAGGTGCCCCTCCAGATTTCAAAATTGGATGAAAATTGGCTTATAAAATGAGGCATATTAGAAGACATATGGAAATTCACTGAAGGACAGGCTTCACGACTGGTTTTTTCAGCAGCTCCTTAATGTTGAAGACCCAGATTCCTCCCTTCCTTCTTCTTTCTCACCCCAAGGCCAGATTCCCCAGTGGGTTGGGCTGTCTGTCAACAGCCCTTGGTGTTCTATGCTTTCTCCTCATTTAAGTCAAATAGGTGGATG
Organism: Suricata suricatta; assembly: GCF_006229205.1. NCBI lineage: Eukaryota > Metazoa > Chordata > Mammalia > Carnivora > Herpestidae > Suricata > Suricata suricatta. The sequence goes on along the minus strand of NC_043709.1, from coordinate 23,931,578 downwards.
AGAAAGCCTTACTGCTGTGGCTCTTAGGAGAGAATGTTAGATAAAACTTGTCTCTGTCTCATTGGCCCAAACTGCAACCTCAGCCATTCCTTGAAGTAATCACTAAGCAAAGGAAATGTGGTATCTTGTGACTAATCAGGCCTATGCTGTATGCTGAAACATCTTTCTCCCTGAGTAGCAGCAAGAGTTAGTGGCATTGTGACTTCCTCCCCAGTAGGTCACCTGAGCCTTCACCTGCTGTCTCAGGGCAGACACAGGGCAAGCCCCAAAGCCTTTGGCTTTTATGCTTCTATGGTGCCATACTTGCTTGCTAATGTCCTTTTGACCAAAGCAAGTCACACTCTTAAGCCCAAGTCAGTCTGGGAGAATAATATGGCATGGGCATGTGATTTATGGGACATTATTGTAACAATTTACCACTATACGTAAAATCAAAAACATAACCTGAAAAATTCAAGACTCTTTTCATTACTACTTTAAACTTGAGTCTCATTTCTGTATCTGGTTACTGGATTATTATATTTTTATTAACCCTTCTAATTATGAATAGCATGATCATTTTGCATTTGAGGTGGTACTTTGGTTGAAGATATTAATTTATTACATATACACATTAAAAATACACCAAAAAAAAAAGCCAGAAAGGGAGTTGTGAAATATACTGCTGGACTCACTTTCGGCTTTAACCAGGTAGGCAAGCTGGCCAGCGTGTCTGTTCTTTCCCTGGCCTCCTGTGGTTTTCAGAGCCATGGTTTCAGACTCCTGCACTTGGGGTGCCTGGCACACATTTGCACAAATGGGTGCAAAGTCACCTATCATAGGCTTGGGAAGCCAAGAGGTCATCTGACGCATCCTTCATCGAGATGGTTATACTTAAGTCTTCCCGGAAGGTTTTTGAGGAAAAAACAGATTGGGTAACACATCTAAGGCCCCATCAACCTTTATCAATAGTTCCTCATTTTAATGATTACCATTACAGAGAAGGGGTTGATTAACTTTGAACATAAGATTCCTTATTTGTGAGACAGGAGGCTCCTTAACACAAGGTTATTATAGGAATGTGAGTAGAGTACTAACACATAGTAAGAAAGTAATAATACTAACCTCTAACTCCAGTTTAAGCATCTAAAAGGGTTTTTTTTTTGAGATATATAGTGATATTTGATAAATATCTACAAGGGCGATTCTAATGGCAATCTCTATATTCATTCCTTAGATCCTTTGTACAAAACCTCTTGTTGACCTGTTGACTAGACTATAATTCAATTAATAGAAGGAAGAGGACAACTTATGAGTTCAAAACTAGTTGTTTATCAAGGCCTATTAAAGAACAGTCATCATACTGTGGTGTAATTCAACCAAAGTTATCCACTGGAGAGCTTGTCAACAAACAAAAAAGATTTACAAAAGTCTAATGTGTTTGGAAAAGAATGCCATCTATCTGTTTCCAGATACCATTTAACATGTATGAATTCAAATAACGTTAAGTGGCCTGTGGCCTGTGGCCTGTTGATACTGTTAAGAAAGAAAGAAAACTATAATCTGAAAACAGCTGGTGTGTCTCAGACCAGGTCAACAAGAACACAGTGCCACAGTTAGCACCTAATCGGGTCACCAGCCTAACCACAGTAGGTTTTAGAAGAACTGAATGATAAAATGGATTGATCTACCCAGGAAAGTTCTCAGATCTCTTCCTCAGCATAATACTGCTTGCTGTTAAAGTACTACCTGATCTGCTAATGCGTGACAAAGCCCATTAAAGATCCCCAGACTCTGGGATTTTGACGTATTTCTTATGTAGAAATTCCAGTGAAAAGGCCGTTGGAGAAACTGGTCTGGATTCTGGAATATGCTCCATTCTGTATTTTTCTATGTATGGTGCAGCTACTTCCCAAACCTGAGAAGGACAAAACAAAGTCAAAATGTTGAGGACACTGTTCTCACATGCCATTGAACATCAACTTCGTGGGACCAAAACATTTATAGTTGACTAGACACACAGCGGCTGTTTCCTTGCTTTTGTTCTAAGCCATTTGACATAGGATCTGTGTCAATTGCTCTTTGATTGCATTAAAGGCTTTTAAAATACAATGTCTGAAACCTTTCTATTAGCAATAATCTCACCTCGGATAAACCTCATTGGCTATGAGACTGCCACTGCGCAGAGCTAGTCTGAAACCTTTCTGGAGTTACCACGAAGGTTTTCAGCTGCTTACTCTTCTGAAGCAAAACAAGCCAACAAACACACAAAGCCTAGAGAATTCAGTGTGGACAGCATTAAGGAAAGTTGCTCAAAGATAGGACTGTGTGTTTTCTAAACCAAGCTTTGAGTAAGGTGGTGGATTTCCTCATTTGCCAGATTTCCAAGCTGTATGTGCTGCATTCCTTACACCCTTGCTACTCAAAGGGTAACCTGTGGACCAGCAGTGGCAGCACCTGGATTAAGATCCTTAGGAGAGTCACATGCACGTCGCAGTTTGAGAAGCAGTGCTTCCGACCCTTGTTTATACCTCCACCCACCAACTGATTCTCTTTCAAGCATAATGTCTCCTCAAGGTCCTGTTTTGGTTTACAGCTGCTTTTTATCAGCTCGCTGCTAACAACCAAGGAGCATTTCCTATTCTTTTGTATTACCTTAAAAAAATGTATTCTTTCAAAGGCTAACTTCCTTGAAAAGATATGTGCATCTCCATGTTCAACTGCAGCATTATTTACAAGTAGCCAAGATATGGAAGTAACCTAAGTGTCCACAGACAGATGTATAACAACTCCACCCAGGCTTAAGGGTTGACTTGAATTAAGATAACACACTTCTTGTTTGCTGACCTAAGGCCCTCCTCGATCTGTAACAGAATTACTTTATATCCTTTGAGATTTGCTGACCCCTGGTCTTGGGGAAGGAAGGACCAAGAACTTTCCCGGGCTGCAGAGGCCAGCAAGAATGTTTGAAGCCACCTTGGTTTTCCAACGAACCCAGCAATATTTTAGCAAAATGTTTTTCTTTTTTAAGGTCACACAAGTGACTTTACTGACCTCCCTTTGCATATCTGTAGATCTTGCCCTCCCTCCCAGAAAGAACAAGGTACTCTTGCACAACCTCTGGGTTCCAAGAAACCAGACCTCCTTGCACAGCTCCCCTAACCCCCTGGGCGCCACGAAATTAGAACTTCTTCCACAACCTCTAAGCCCTGAGATAACTCTGTAGCTGACATCATTGAGTCTGTATGTAAGTAAGAAATGTCATAGACCACTGCACTCCCTTCACTGATTAACCCCCTTTAAAGATCTCTGGGCCAGGCAGAAACCTGGGGGTTGGCTTTTGGACAACAGTCTACTTCTCCCCAGGTGGCCAGCCTCCTAAATAAAGCTCATATTCCTTTACAACAAAAACTCATCTCTTCAGTATTGGCCTTTCAAGCGATGGGCAGCCGAACTTGGTTTTCAGTAACAGATGAATGGACAATGGTGTGTGTGTGTGTGTGTGTGTGTGTGTGTGTGTATTAATCATTCATAAAAAAGAAGGAACTCTTGGCATTTGTGACAACATGGATAGGCTGTGAGAGCAGTATACTAAGTGAAATGAATTACAGAAAGACAAATTCTGTAGGATCTCACTTACATATGGAATCTAAATATCAACCACAACAACAGAAACTGAGCTCACAGATAAAATAGATTGGTGGCTGCCAGAGGTGGGGAGGCAGATAGAGAGTGAGCAATATGGGTAAAGGGGGTCAAAAGGTACAAACCTCTAATTATAAAATAAATAAGGCTTGGGGATAATATACAACATGGTCACTATAGTTAATAATACTGTATATTGTATATTTGAAAGTTATTCAGAAATTAGATCTTAAAAGCTCTCATCACAAGAAGAAATTGTAACTATATATGGTAACAGATGTTAATTAGATTTATTGTGGTGATCATTTTGCAATATATACAAATATTAAGTCATGATGTTGTACTCCCAAAATGAATATAATGTTATAGGTCAGTTTTATTTCAATTAATAAAAGAAAAAGTTAACCTCTCTCGTCCAGCTCTCTACGAACACCAAAGATGGCAGCAGGCAAGGGGTGTTCCCTCAAAGGGTTTAGAGCACACTGAGAAATGACAGATGTAAAAATCAAAGGGAAAAGTCATTCCCCAATAGGAGACCAATGGTTCCAGGGGAAATCAAGAAATTCTAGAGAACATGATACTCAGAAGTTATTACAAAAGCCTTAAAAGACTTTAAACAATATATTTAAAAAATGAGTCAGCCTGTGAGGCGTCTGTCCCTATCAGAGAAATCTCTAGTCGATGAAGCCAGAGGAAATAAGCAGTAAAGAGAGCCCATAGTATCTCACTCAAAGTGATGTTAGGGTAGGACACACCATGACACTAGACAGACCGATAGACCTTTGAAGTAAAAACCTGGGACTTCGTTTTCTCCTTGGTGGAGGTGGTGGCGATAGCATCCTAGAAAGAGGACGCACTTTTGAACAAAAGAGAACGTTCTTAGTGAAGGGGACCTATGAAACTTTCATCTCATTTTCTCCCTGTGAATACCTATCCCAAACTCCGTTTAAAATCATTTCAGTTTCTAATCGTTAGATATTTAATATTGGGTACAACATGGGACACTGAAGAGGTTATCAAATAGCTTTTAAGTGGCCTTGGAAGTTGCATAAATTCCTTTTTGTTCACATCCAAGGCAAAGACAGGAAACAAAAGATAAAACAGTATTTCTTCACTCCCTACTCCCGCTTTTCTTTCCCATAATGACCCCAAACTAAGAAGTAAGCCAAGTGGCCAACTCGCCTTCTGTTCCAGGAGCAGCCTGTGTGCTGCCTCAATGTCTGGGGCCATGAAGCGATCTTTTATCCAGGGCCTACAGAGAAAGCACATTGAACCATCAGCCAAACATTAACCACTGCTGGCTTCACAGATCTGAAATGATGTCATCTCCAGGGACCTGTTTGACTTTACCTTACAACAGAGCGCACCAGGTCATATACTTTTTCCAGAGGAGTAGTTGTTCTCAGAGGGCGTAGAAACTCTATGCCCTGGCAGGCCGCCAGAAGTTCGATGGCCAGCACTATGACAAGAAAGGTGGAGGGTATGGATGGTTAGAGCCTGACTTCATGCTCAGGGGATATAACTCACAAGGTAGTTGATACTGCTAGTCAACTAAGAGACAGTTGGTTTTCTGTCTAGTAGAATAAAGCTGCTTTGGTATTTGGTTACTATCTTAAATTTGCTTTTCTAACCTATTGGCTGTATCTTTAATGTTGAGAAGGAGAGCACCATCCAGGTAAATGTCTCCGTCCTGCCTCCTCCCCACTTCTTATCTTATCTGATCAAGATGGATGACACCTTTGTCCTATTTCTACCTCTGCATAAATTTCATTTTTTAGTCTTGCTATTTCTTTTGGCTGGAAATACCTGGTAACAGACTTTCAGTAAAGGATTGAAGGTGCCAGTGAATGAGAAAATGAGATTTTTGTTGTGCTGGGACTAATTCTGTAATGTTCATTTCAAACTTCCTAACTCAAAGGCTCTCAGGCTCATTAACACTGAAATTCTAGGGGAACCTGCATAGCTCAGTTGGCTAAGCTTCCCAACTTTGGCTCACGTCATGATCTCATAGTTTGTGAGTTTGAGTCCCATCTCAGGCTCTAGGCTAACAGCTCAGAGCCTGAAGCCTGTTTTGGATTCTGTGTGTGTCTCTCTCTGCCCCCCTCCTGGTACCATTCTGTCTTTCTCTCTTATAAAAATAAATCTTAAAAAAATTTTTAATGAAATTCTAAAAATTGGTATTTTGCCAACTTTAGGTTTCTTGATAAAACAATTCTTACAAAGGTTTTTCCTACCTGAGAACTTATTAAATGTACTATACCTTGTTTTGAATATTGACATCTAAGTTTCTCTACATTTGGATTCCAGTATTTTCCAAGAAAAAATAGTTTAGAAGCATGAAGTTGATCAAACCATTTGGTTAACTGAAAAGGAGTACTGAAAATATTTGACTTTTTGTCTTAGAATTTGTGAATCACATCACAAACTCTGGTGAGTACAGACAAGTCACAATAGCACAGGATGAAGTAAAAGAATCTAGTTTGGACCTGGAAGAAACTTTACATCTTCTAGTCTAGTCCCCTCACTTCATGTGTAAGGTATTGGAAACTTTGAGAAGTTGAGCTGGGCTGGACAGGGAACTGGCAGCTGAGGTGAAATCTGCACAGCTACAAAGATGAGTGAAGAAGTGAAGCATGTGAAGTCCTTGGGGAACAAAGCTGCAGGCAGAGAGACCAGCGAGGTCACAGGAGCGGAGGTACTGGCAGGTACCAGAATAACACTGTGGCTCCAGGGCAGAGAAGGGAGTGGAGACAGATGCCAGTGAGAGCCAGAAGCCAAATCACGCATGATCTTCGGAGGCCACAGGGAGGGGGCTGGATTTTGTTTTGAAAACAATGAAGTAATGTGGCAAATTTGAGCAGGAACATGGTGTGATCAGAAGTGCGTTTTAAGAAGTTCAGCAGGGTTACTGTATGCGGTGACTATGGAAGAACTGTAGTAAACACAAGGAGACATCAATCAAAAGGAGATGATGGCACCTTGATTGGCTGTCTTTTGACGGTAAGGTTAATTTGTTGAAGAACTGGATGGAAGATCTGATCTGGAGAGGAGTCTGATAAGGGTGACTCCTTAGCCTTTTGGCCAGAGCCACATGTTCAATGGGGAGACCATCTCAAGGAACACACTCCGGTAGGCAGTTAATAACAAGTGTTGGTGAGGATGTGGGAAAATCAGAACTCTCACACACTGCTGGTGGGAATGTAACATGGTATGGCCACTCTGGAAAACAGTTTGACAGTTCCTCGAAAGATGAACGTAAGTTACCATATGACTCGGCAATTCCACCATAGAGAAATGCACACATAAGTCTTCACAAAAACTTGTACACAAATGTCTACAGCAGTGTTATTCATATTAGGCAAAAGGTGGACAAAACTCAAACATCTCTCAACTGATGAATGGATAAACAAAATGTGGTAAAGCCATAAAATGGAATATGTGGCCATAAAAAGAAATGAAGTACTGATACATGCTACAACATGGATGAACCCCGAACACATTATGGTGACTGAAAGAAGCCAGACACAAAAGGCTATATATTGTATGACATTTACTAAAATGTCCAGAATAGGCAAATCCATAGACAGAGAAAGCACATTAGTGGGTGCCTAAGCCTGGGGACAGGGTGGGAGAATAGAAGAGTGACAGGTAAAGAGTACAAGGTTTCTTTCTGAGGTGACAAAAATGTTCTAAAATTTGTGGTAGTGATTGCACAACTCTGTGAATATACTAATAACTACTCAAGTGTACAATTTAAATGGGTGATTGTATGGTATGTAAATTATATCTCAATACAGCTGTTAAAAAGAATACTCAACTCTACCACATTTATCTTACCACTTTCCATGGTTTTGGTGGCCCACAATCAACCATGGTCTGGAAGCAGGTGATCCTGATGACTCATCAGATTCCTCTTTCTGACGAATCATCAGGTCAGTAGTAGCCTAACGCTACATCACAACACCTGCGACATTCACCTTGCTTCATCTCATCCGTAGGCGTTTTATCATCTCACAGAGTCACAAGAAAGGGTGAGTCCCAGTAAGATATTTTGAGAGGGTTCACATTCACATAACTTTTATTTCAATATATTGTTATAATTGTTCTATTTTACTGTTCTTGTTAATATCTTACTGTGCCTAATTTATAAAATAACTTTATCATATATGTGTGTATAGGAAAAAACACGGTATACATAGAACTTGGTACTATTGGTGGTGCCAGGCATCCACTGGGGGTCTTGGAACGTGTCCCTCGTGGATAAGGGGGGGAATTACTGTAGTGATACTCTTGTCAGCCAACTGCTCCCAACACAGTTGCAAAAACTTAGGAGCTTAGATAACAATGCTTAAAGGAAGGCGATTCCTTTTTGAAAAAAAACAAAACAAAACAAGGGATGCCTGGATAGCTCTGTTGGTTGAATGTCTGACTCTTGGTTTAGGCTCAGGTGATGATCTCCCAGTTGGTGGGTTCGAGCCCTGCGTCAGGCTCTGCACTGACAGTGAGGAGCCTGCCTGGGATTCTCTGTCTCCCTTTCTCTGCCCCTCCCCTGCTACTGTGCAGTCTGTGTCTGTCTCTCTCTCTCTCTGAATACATAAAAAACAATAAGCAAAACAAGCAGTAATTAGAATGCAGGGAGAGGCTGGCCTAATGCAGCTCCACCCTAGGAAGTATCTGCCAAAAGGTTTCGGTCTGAATCTCATCAAGCCTTTGGGAACAACTGCAATACACAAGGAATGCAAGGGCTAGAGAGCAAGTTAAAAGCAACACCACAAGGAAGCTAACAGGTAAATCTGGAATGTCAGTTTCTAACAGAAGACTCGCCTGTTTTTTTTTTTCCTTAATATAGCCCATGGCATGAAAGAAAAAAAGGGAGAGGGGACTGTTCTAGATGAAAAGAAGCTTAAAACCTTTAACACACCAAATTTAAAATGTGGGCCACGAATCTAGATTTGAACAAATCCACTGTAAGGGCACTGAGGTAATTGGGAAATTTTGAATATGTACTGAAGAGTGACCCCATGACTTGTTGATTTTGTTGGATGTGATAATGGGATCATGGTAGATAAAAATGTGTTCATATTTAAGGAATAAAGAATGCAAGAAGAAAACAATGTGAGGAGATTTGCTTGGAAATAACTTGAGAAAAGTAAAAGAAAAAAATGAAGCAACTGTGCTGTTGAGTCAGAGCGAGGTATAAATGGGAGCTCGTGGTACTACTCTCCTCACTTCTGAGTATGTTTTAACTTGTTTGAAAAATAAAGCCAACCAGTAAACATGCGCGGTCAGCAGGTGTGGTTCTTAATTTTCAGCGAGCATCAGAAGCACCTGGAAGACTTGTTAAACCGTATTGTCCTGCTCTCTCCCCTAGAGTTTCTACGTTAGCGGGTCCTGGGGAGCGATGCCTAAGAATCTGCCTTTCTCACAGGTTCCCAGGTGATGCTGACGCTGCCTACTTTGAGGCTCACAGATGTAGAGTTAGTCAGTGAGGCTTGCTGTCCCACACTGGCTGGCTCACCTTGCTCCACGTGCTCGATGACCCGAAGTGCCTTCCTTGCTGCCCATCCTCCCATGGAGACGTGGTCCTCCGTGGCAGCGCTGGTGGAGAGAGAGTCCACTGACGAGGGGTGGCACAGGGCCTTGTTCTCAGAAACTGCAAGAGGCCGTGCAGTTAAATATGCTTCAAATAGGAAAAATTGCCATGTTGGCTTCTCCCCATGCCCAACATCATGGAGCGTCCTCTCCAGGAGCTCTTGGTTGTTATCCAAGCACCAGATGGCCCCAAATTATTTTGGGAAATGGAAGCAAGTTGGATTTGTATCAAAATGAGAAGAACTTGGAGTCAATAGTGAATTCTAAGATAAAACCAGATGGGAACCTTAATATAACAAAGCCCAGTTGAAAACATGGGAAACATTTAGCATGCTAGGGAGACTAGGAAAAAAAGACGTGATGGTCTTTTCTAAGTGCTTGAGAACAACTGACTGTTGAATGTCACCAGAGAGGCATTAGAATTCAGGGTGGTGTTTGGGGATGGAAACTGGACCCACAGATCCTGAGCAAGGACATTTCATTGTTCAGACTGTTCAGTGATGATATTAAGAGGAGGTGGTACTGGGTTGAAGCAAGGGCTTCACGACTGCCAGAGGTAACCCGGGGAAATTTTAGTGATGGCCTAGATTGATGTCTCCCAAACTGTATTGTGCCTTATGACTCACTCCATCTTACTGAAATGCAAATGTTGAATTTTGAGTGGGCGTGAGATTCTGCTGTTACAACAAGATCCCGGCTGATGGCTGGACTTTTGGCTGATGACAGCACTGTAAGTATGGAGGACAGGTCACAGAGCTCCTCCCCAGCTCCACAAGCCAGGGAAAGCCAAACTCAGAGAGTTTTCTCCCATACATTTTTGACCCTGAGAGTGGCTGAGTGAGACTTGAGGGGTTTTCTCTGCTCTAAGGAGTCCCGAGGTAATCTGGCTACATCAGCTAGGGTGGTCAGCTCACCCTGGTGTACCCAGGACTTGCCAGGTTTCAGCACTGCAAGGCCCGGGTCCTGTGACCCTAGATGGATAAGCAGGCCGTGGTGAGGCTCGTTCAGAAAGAGAAGTTACATGTCCCCCAAAAAGAAAACTACCCCTTTCATTATAAAGAAAGCAAGTTGAGCAACTTCAGTAGGCAGATAAGGGAAGCCAAACAGTCAAATGGAGCTTTCTGAAGTCCCTGGAAATCAGCCACAACTTTCCTATGTTAATGTAAGAAGTCACTACCCTTTATGGGAATATTTTAATAAGGAGGTTAAGTGAGCAAATAGCAAATAGAAGATCCTCGACAGAGAACACAATGAATTCAGGGACTTTGCTGGTTTTGTTAAGTTTCCATGTGAGGCTTTGGTGAGAAAGGGCTAGGAGTAATATTAATAGCAGCTAATCCTTATTTTAATGCTTAGAGACATGCCAGGTATAGTTCTAAGGCTTTATATGCATTAATTTGTTTAACCCTCAAATTAGCCCCATTAGGTAAGTTTATGACCCCATTTTACAGAGGAGTAAACCAAGGGTCAATAGAATTAAGAAACCTGCTCCATATCACACTCCTGGTAAAGGCAGAGCTGGGATTTGGACCCAGAGTCTATATTCTTAATTAACCACACAATCTCCTGCCTCATGTGTAGGTTTGCCAGAAAAAATACAGAATGCCCAATTGATTTTGACTTTCAGATAAAAAAACAAATAATTTTTTGGTACAAGTATGTCCCAAATAATCCAAATTTAACTGGGCGTCCTGCATTTCTATTTGTTAAATTTGGCAGCCATATTAGGATTATGTACTCATTAAAATGAGATCGGCATTGATTGAAGTGAGAGCATAAATTTGAGAACAAAAATGCCTGAGTTTGAATTCAGTTCTACTAACTAGCTGATCAATGTTGGGTAAGTCACCTAACTTCTCATATCTTTGGGTATTCATCTATACAATGGGGTTAATAATAGTGCCTGCCTCACGGTATTGTTGTGACCATGAAGTGAGTAAATATAAGTGAAGCCCTTATCAGGTCCTTTGTACCAGGCCTTATTCTGATGTATTACTTACAGTTTTAATTTAGAAATCAGCGACACTGAACCTCAGTTCTCATAGAGGTTACCTTGCTTCTTATAAGCGTTTTTGCATATTGTGATCACATCTTTATGTTCTTAGGGTCAGTATCTATCTAATGGAATGTATCCAACATTTACTCATTCGGGTCAGTTCATGTCTCATCTTAATTATACACATCTTTCTTTGCCTTTTTCCTTCTGACAGTCTCCAAATTGTGATTAGGAAAAAAGCTACAAATATGACATTTGTATGTGACGTTAAATTGCTCCCTATGGAGAAATTGTGTAAACCTCATTATTTACAAACTCATTAGGATATTATTCTGTTTTAGTTTAACTTTGTCTAGATTTTATTTACATATTTTTTCTATATATATATAAAATAAACTTCCTCTGCATTTGTGTTGAGACAGGTAGGGTGCAAATGAGGTGTGAGGAAACACCTCATTCAAGGACAGAATTGGACACCGTCAGATAAAAAGGACAGGCTCGCGTTCTGAGAAGCAGCAGTGTTCTTACCAAGGGCTGCGGCCGTACAATGTGCGATCATGAATCCCGAGTTCAGACCACCCTCGGCAACCAGGAAGGCAGGCAGCTCGCTGAGGGAGGGGTTACAGAGCCGTTCGATTCTTCTTTCACTAATAGCAGCAAGCTCATGGACTCCAATGGCCAAATAGTCCAGGGCCTGGAAAGGAGTGTCTCAATTCAGTTGAATTGAGCCTGAGTTGGAATCTGCTTTCAGGGTCAGGAGCAATTCTAAAAAGCTTACCTTGGCTGGGTATTCACCATGGAAGTTTCCTCCAGAAATAGTCTCGCCCCTACTGGCAAATACCATCTTTAAAAACAGGTTAAGGCTTGAATATAACATTTGCTGATCTCTGCAAGTGCAGGTCTCCCCTGCTGGCCAAAAGTAGAGCGTTCCTATGATAATCTTCTCTAAACAAAAATGGTATAAAGCGAAGGAGTGCTTACCATTAATTTATGTGGAAAAAATTTGAGGAGTCTCAGACCCTCAAAATAACCTCTTTTAGCTTTCTGATACCATAGGACACATCTTGCTAATGCATGCATAAAGTAAATGAAGATAAAGCACAGACTTTTGGTATATAGTTCATAGCAATGACAGCTTGACGCTGAGATGCTGAGTGTAGTTCCCAGGTAAAGACCTCAGTGACACGACTGTCACCGCTTCAGATTTCTTTCAGTCAGCGAAAATGAGTACTAATGTAGGTCTTTCATACAAGCAAGGTGGTGTAATGCAAACTTTCAAAAAAGCAGGGGATCCTTGCAGAACTCCTTCCCCAGCCCACTCATTTGTAACCCTGATGGCCCTTGTACAAATACGGGTGAGGGAAGGAGATTCTCTCTATGAGCAGTTGTTGACATAAAGGGACAAAAAACCCAAAACGAAACAAATATCCAAAACCTTAAAGATGAGTCATGTACACCCAGTTGGGGACCAAGGAAACATGGAACATGAAACGTGTGGATTTTTTCTTGAGATTAGAGATTCTCAAGCACCACAACCATAGTAATTTAGTGCTTAGTACGTTCCTTCACAACAGTTTATATCTGAAACGAACAACAGAGACTGGCACGCCGGTTTAAAAGCGAATTCTTTTTGCCAGGGGGCAATGTGAGCTTGTGCTCCGTAGAAGAATTTGCTGAATGGAAGACTTTGCTGATGAGCAACCACCAAACTGTCTGGAACAATCATTTCTGGGAACATTTTCAAACTCTCTACTCAGTGATCCTACTCCGCATTCACAGCGTAAGGCAGCCAGTAGGCTGCTGCGGAACAGTCTAAGAAGGAGGCAGCTTAGACGCACTGCGTATTAATACCCCCGGGGTCACTCCTTTCTACCCCCCCAACTTCTCTTAAATCAACAGGCACCCAGACAAAAGGCAGTAACAGATCCTTCTTACAGATTCCCAACAGCTGATTTTCACCAACTGGACTAGAGAATATTTATTATCTACAAACTAGGAACTCTGAGGAAGGTTCTAGCTTCCAAGGAACTGGACACGCACGCATTACATTAACTTAGGTTTGGAGTTACTCTTTTCTGTACATATAACCGTGAGCCTACAGGCCCGGAGCAGGCTCTTCTCTACCAACCCGCCCCCAATCGCAGGCCCTCATCTTCTCTCCATTCTCTGAATCCTTAAAGCAAGTAATCTATGCACCCATTTACAACTTTAGCATGTTCTATTGTTTTCCAGTTGTTCCCATTTTGTTTGCGGGCTATCAGATTATAGCAGTTTGACTTTAGCTCCCATAACATCTAGCAACTATGTAATAGCTGCTCTATATCTACAACAGAAAAAAATCAGAAGACTGTTCTTTCAAGTAACACCACTATGGTAGGAGAACTTTCAAATATTACCTTGGAAATGAATCAGTAATTAAGAATCTTTAGTTGAGAAAGGAAAAGACTTTTGGCTGAAACTTTTGCTAGGGCCAGTGGTAGGGTAAGAATTTAATAAGGAATTATCCCTCTCCCATATCCAATTATTGCAATTCTTTCTTTCTTTTTTTTTTTTTTTTACTTTATGAGATGCCCTTTCAGGTCTAAATTATGTAAGTGTAGGAAGGATGCCTCTCCTCACAGTGCAAGAATGACAGACGAGACAAGACTGCATAGACGTCATGAAAATCCTAGTGCATTTTGGGCGCTGAAGTGTGTTGAGGTGAGTGAGTTGAGGATAATTTAGTGTGGGTTTGACCTCACTGTAAAACAATCTGGGAGGACATAGGACACACATCCTGAAGTAAACTTGTCAGAGAAACCACACTACGAGGGTCTTGCGATGCCTCTTGCACAGCTGCTGTGAAACCTGTGTGCTAAGCTAAGCTGTGAACTGTTTCCAGGGTGCTAACTCAGCATTTTGTCCCGTATTAGGAACCAAAGCAGACATGCGATAGGAAGGCATATATTGCTAAGGACTGAGTGGTCTTCAAAGCCAATATTGGGTATCTTTGTGGAAACTTTGCCAGTGTGACTCCTAACTGATCACATCCACATCTGGGGGAACTACACTATCAAAGAATATTCCAAAGAAGAAACAAGATGGCTCTAAGTTACCCACACACCATGCAGGAGAGAAGAGCTCCATCCTTGAAAAGTGGAAGCATTCTTACTATTCTTTGTAGAAATATGGAAATACTGATTTGAGTAAAGTCCATGTCAAAAATAAAAACTTGAGATGAGGAAAGTCATAACTCTGATCAATACTTTGGTGAGTGTGAACAAGCCGCCTTCCGTGTCATGCGTCACAAGAACCTAGAAGGCTTGTGTGAATGCCAACCTGCCCAGGCTCCCCACAATCACATCTGTGACCTTGGTTTTCATCCTTCTATCAGTCATCTCAGCAGTGGATTTTAGGGCAAAGGTTTTCATGAAACCTCTCAGCCAATGCTGGAAATCTGTTCATTAGCCTTTAATGGGTCCATTTGGAAAGCACAGCATGTTAGTCTCTGAAGTGAAATTAGGTCACAGACCTGCCCCTGCCACTCGCCAGCTCTGAGGGTCCTCTGAACCTCAGGTACGTAGTCTATGAAATGGAGTAACATAACAGAGATGCTACACAAAACATTCACTTTAGCATATCTAAAAACTAGTAACTGGATTTCTATAACTACAATTTAGCAAGCAGTCAAAAGATACAGGGTTGTCTGTTGCACTGTTAAGTTCTGTGGTAATGATGTTCTTCACGAATGCTATTGTGTCATTCACCACACCATGGACCTAAAACACAAGAGTAAATGAGTCAATACATTGAAAACATTGATAATGGTGTCTGTCACACAGGTCTGATATTCTTATTAGAATAGTGATAATGTTTTTTTTTTAATGTTTCTTTATTTTGAGAGAGGGAGAAAGAGAGAGAGGGGAGAATGAGCAGGGGAGGGGCAGAGAGAGAATGAAAGAGAATCCCAAGCAGGCTCCACACTGTCAGCACAAAGCCTAATGAGGAAATCAAAGTCATGAAACATGAAATCATGATCTGAGCTGAAATCAAGAGTCAGACACTTAACAACTGAGCCACCCAGGTGCCCTAATGAGCAAATATGTTTTAAAGTGGGATTTATTTGTATTGTATGGCTAATTTAGCAATTCCTTCCCATAGATGTTTTTGATCAACTATTTAGAATAGAACTTGCTAAGTTAAAGGAAATAGGGTATTTATTCTAGGGAGGATTCTTAATTACATTAAAGAATCTGGCACCACCAGATCAAATATTGCTTGATTCTTGAGATGTGTGTTAATCTCTTAGTCAACTAATTGCCATTTACAAATGAGTTCTAACATCTGCAATACTGGAAGCCTCATGCCCATTCAGGTCTTCTGCATCGTTTTAATCTAAAGTTAAACCTCACAGAATTATTTATGATGGTTTATATAGGCTTATTAAATGTAGATAAGGTACAGCCCTGATGTGCACTTGAATTTTGATTAGACTTTCCTGCGAACATCTCTGGAAGGCTGGTTCTTGCTCTATCTAAATGGGAGAACCATGAAATTCCATTAACTGGTTAGGATGATGTTATTACTAAGAATTTTAAAAAATTAGGGCACTAAACCAACACGGCAAGTTGTCTCTTGTGCTTCTGTACAAGGGAATTGAGCAAAGCAGTTCAAAAGGAAACAAACAGCTTAATATATAGAATAGAAACTAAAATAATCGGACAAAGGGAAGTATGACGTACATAATTTTTAATAGAGGCAGTAAAGAAATTTCCATTATAAGTGATGATTACATGACATCGTAACACCTACCTCTTTTTCTATTCATCCCTCCTTGAATTGGAAGAAAAGAAAAGGCTTTTTGTTTACCTGTGGACAGCAGCGCAAGGTGTATGCATCTTGAACACGATCACAGAACCTGTGGCTTTCTGAGGAAGAGGCAGAAGGGACAGCAATTGTTTCAAAGTTACCAGTTTTTTCCCACAAAACACAAAACCAGATAAGCTTGCTCACATAAACATGCCCAGACCTGCTATTTCAGAAGGGTGGTGATCAGAGTCCAAAAGTGACCGAAACCGAAAAGCAACTTCAATCTGTCCACGATGAGGGCGAACAGCATGAATGTCTAGAATTGATGGAGAACAAGTCTGAGCCCTTCTTACATTAGAATGAACTGCGGTCAATGGTTCAGGACCATCCATGGTGCTGACACGAGCCCTCAAAATCCCAGGGGTTCTTACCACTACTCACAACTAGAAACTTAACTCCAAAAGCAAGATTTTCCTATTGACTGGACTCTTACTACTTTAAATATCTGAGTGCAAACTATGTGTTAATGCCCCTGGGAATTCAACTCAAGACCCTGGCCCTACCCTAAAAAGATTTAGGCTCCTAATGGAAGGGAGTTCCACAGTGGCCAATTTTAGACAGTTTTAAATCAATTTTAGACAATTTTTCTAAAATAGAATGGTGGGGAGTCTTTCAAATTCACTACTTTCCAGGTAACTACAACTTCTATAGTTTTTCTCTCTCAATTTTCTAATAGAGACCAACATTAATCCTACTCTAATTCTAAACTGCTGTGAACAGATTCCTAAGACAGCGCACAGTTTGATGGGAGATAGGCTTGGGTGATCCAGAACTCTCGGTGAATTCTAGAGTCAGCATCTGTAGAATGTGGTCATTTCAAGGATCAAGTGTGGCACAACTTAGATGAACTGTAGCAGCATTGTATGTGCCATAGGCACTTGGGTTTTCCCTTTTTCCCTACCATGAACTCCCACCTGAACCAGCCCACCCAACAACCTCTGAATGACTGAATAGCAACCAAATGCAAGAGCCATGCTGACCAGTATCGAAGGCTTTGGTGGTGCCCTTCAGCACCTCAAGGGTCAGGGCCGCCACGATGTCAGCCTGACGTGCAATAGCACTGGCTCTCTCCACAGCTTCACAGCCCAGGGAGGTGATCATCTGTGTCCCATTGATGAGTGCCAGGCCCTTTGGAAAGAAACAGAGAAGTTCCTTGCCACATTTATTGTAACCTGTGTACAAGTTGATTTCATATCTTTTGCATCCATAAGAGAAAAGTTAACCAGTCAGCTGAATGACATTTATTTACGTTTTCCTTTTTAAAATATTTTTTAAATATTTATTTTACTTTTATTTATTTATGAGGGACAGAGAGATAGAACATGAGTAGGGGAAGAGCAGAGACAGAGAGACGCAGAATCTGAAGCAAGCTTCAGACTCTGAGCTGTCAGCCGCAGGGCTCGAACTCACAAACCGCAAGATCATGACCTGAGCTGAAGTTGGGTTTATGTTTTTTTAAAGTGCAGGGCAGTAATGTTTATTTAAGCACTTGAGGATTAAGTGCTATCCTATGTGAAATTGTTAGTATAAACCTGGCAAGTGGAATACATGTTAAGTATCCCCATTCTCAAGACAACAATGAACCTCGAGTGTAGCTGCGTATAAAGTCTTTGGCTCCTAACTACTCAGCATTTCTTCTTTAACTTATCATTGTGGACATCTTAAGACATTTCTGGTCCAAGACTCTTGGCTGAGAGCATCCTGAGGAATCTTGACTTTTAGAATCTGTTAGGGACCCTTAGATCCCGATTTGAAGTTTGAATTAAGTAAGAGAATAAGAGAACCCCTAAGTATTTCTGGCAGGAAGAATCTTTGGAATGCTTAGGGATGAGTCCTTTCTTCAGTGGCAAACTTTTAACAAACATGAAAGCCATATTTATTTTAAGAAATCAGTGAGACTTATATTAAGACTGAATATAGTATATAAATAAAAACTTGTTAAAATGTTTTCCTTGAATCTCCTTACCTCTTTTGGTTTCAAAACAACTGGTTTCAATCCATGAGCTTCCAAGACCTACAGAATGATCAAAAAGATAAAAATGGGTATCAAATGAAATACTAGCCTTTTTCTAATTTCATAAGGAATCAATAAAATATCCTTAAGCCTAAAGATCTGTCTTATGAAAGAGTAGACCTCATGAATTGATTCTGTTCATCTGGTCTATTCTCTAGTTCTGTTCTTTAATAGGAAAGCAGACTTCTATTTCACATAATTTTTATACTTAAGTAAAGGGCTTTAGTGTCTACAGAAATAACCCTGAATTTTGGTTTTTAGGTCCTTTGTGTTCAGTTTCCACCTTAGTGATTCACTTTTTCTCCTGCTGCTTCCTGAGCCCATGCTTACAGAGTAAGCATATGTGAAATGCTCTAGGAGGCAGGAAGTAGGTAGGGTTTGCTGGAAAATGAGCACATAAGATACCAGGATAGCACAAAGGAAGGGCAATAGCATTTGCAGGGAAAAGAACCAGGGGAGCTGAGAAGGAAGTTTCCTAGAGGACTTATCAGAGGGAGGAACAGGAGTGAGTGAAGAAGAAAAGAATGACCACGTGCTGGTCCCTCTGTCTTGGACACAGCACATCCCAGCTGTAAGGAACCTCCAGCTTCTGTAATGTAGAACTTAGTGGGGGGGTTAGATCAACAAGACTCTTATAAGCCAGTCTAAATTTAGACTTTATTCTAAGGACAATGGGAAGCATTACAGGCTTTAGCCAGGACATGCTTGAATTTGCTATGTGAAGGTGGCTGGGAAAACACTGCACAGAGTAATAAATATCAGGCTGTAGGGAAGAAAGGTGATCTGGAACCCGTACCCTCCTAAGGATTATCTATTCCCTTAACTTCTTCCTTCTCCTGGGTCCTCTGCCCCTTCACAGGGGAACTTCTCAGCAAATGACCTAAGGTGACACTTCAAATAATTCTTTGGGCTGCTCTGATGGAATTTGGAGGTGCATGGGGAAAACATTAAAGCTTTATCCAAATCAAGCCCTTTGGGTTAGCCACTGGAATGGGAGCTTAGTGGAAAATGGAGCCTGCTTTCCGGAGGCCATACAGCAAATACTATGATCCATAGCGCTACACTGTGAGACTGTGAGTAAATTTGCAACAGTGTGAGACCTCCTGGATAGATACTGGGAGCGTTTTAGCTGCAGAATAAGTTGCTGGGATTAACACTGGCTACTGTACCTTTTCACCAAGGTGACCATCACGTCCAAACAGCCTACAGTATGAAGCTAAGAGCCTTGCCTAGTTTGACTGATGGTGGCTCCCTCATGGGGTTCTGTAAGGAATCGGGGCTATAAAGCATGTGAGTGCAGCCAGTGTCGAGCCTAGGGCAATTACTGCAGACATAAGTTATTAAAGTCTTACATATTTAGCATCAGCCCAGCCACTCTTTGGAGACCACATCTTCCCTTCTCCAATTAGCCCAAGAGCAAGATGAGAGAGTGGCGCAAGGTCTCCACTGGCACCAACGGTTCCTTTCTCTGGAACGTAGGGCAGACAGGAGGCTGGGAGAGAAGTAGGCACGAGTTACTTCTGGCTACTTCACGTTGCCAGTGAGACCAACCTCCCCCAATGGGATCTAGTGTCACTTTATGGCACAAGTACCTGGGGAAAGACAGTTCATCTAGCACAACTAATGCTTAATGAACCTGGGTGTGCTGCTATTAAAAAACAAAAACAAAAACAAATGCAGAGGGGAATAAGAGAGAGTGGGCGGGAGAGAGCACCCTCCCAATAGTAAAACGCCTTCCTTCCCTTATAAGGCGCTTTAAGTTTAGACTGTAAAAGTCTGTACTTTGGAAATTATAAAACATTGATGAAAGAAATGGAAGCCAATACAAGTAATATGATATTTTGTGCTCATGGAGTGGAAGAATTAATACTGTTAAAATGTCCATACTACCAAAGCCGTCTACAGGTTCAGTGCAATTCCTATCAAAACCCAAAGGCATTTTTCACAGAACTAGAACAAACAATCCTAAAATTTGTATGGAACCATAAAAGACTCCAAATAGCCAAAGCAGCCTTGAGAAAGAAGAACAAAGGTGGAGGTATCACAACCTCAGATTTCAAGACACACGTCACAGCTGTAGTAATCAAAATATATGGCTCTGGTACAGGAATGGACAAACAGATCAATGGAAGAGAATAGACAGCCCAGACATAAATCTATGCCTATATGGTCAAAAAATCAACAGCAAAGGAGATAAGAATACATAAGGGGGAAGACAGTCTTGCCTGATGCTGGAAACTAGTCCATCTTCTCCCATCATACACAAAATGGACTAAAGACCTAAATGTGAGACCTGAAACTATAAAACTCCTAGAAGGAAAACATAGGCAGTAATCACTTTGATATTGGTCTTGGCAACATTTTTCTACACATGGCTCCTTAGGGAAGGGAAGTAAAAGCAAAAATAAACTGAGACTTCACCAAAATTAGAAGTTTTACACAATGAAGGAAACCATCAACAAAATGAAAAAGCACCCTACTGACTGTGCGATGTTTGCAAATGATACATCTGATAAGGGGTTGATATCCAAAAATATGTAAAGAGCTTATAGAACTCAACACCAGAAAAACCAAATAATCCAATTAAAAAGTGGGCAACAGAACTGAATAGCCCTTTTTTTTCAATGAAGACATACAGAAGGCCAATAGACACATAAAAAGATACTCAGCATTACTAATCATAAGGTAAATGCAAATCAAAACCACAACAAGCTATCACCTCACACCTGGCAGAATGGCTAAAATAACTCAAGAAACAACAAGTATCAGTGCAGATGTGGAGGAAAGGGAACCTTTGTGCACTGCTAGTGGGAATGCAAACTGGTGCCGCCACTGTGGACAATGTACAGAATCTCCTCAAAAGATTAAAAAAAGAATTACCACGTAACCAGCAACTGTGCTACTGGGTATTTACCCAAAGGAAATGAAAACACTAATTTGAAAAAGCATATACCACTCTTATGTTAACTGTAGCACTATTTACAACAGTCAAGATGTGGAAACAGCCCAAATGTTCACTGATAGATGAATGGATAAAGAAAAGGTAGTGTTTATATCCAATGAACTATTACTCAGCCATAACAAATATGAGACCTTGCCATTTGTGACATTGTAGAGGGACTTAGTGGGTATTATGCTAAATAAAATTAGTGACACAGAGACAATTACCAGTTCACTTATATGTGGAATCTAAAAAACAAAACAAAAAAGCAGAAACGGACTCACAAATCCAGAGAATAATTTGATGGCTGATGGGGGTGGGGGTATCGGGCAAGGTGGGTGAAAGGGGAGTGGAGATACAAGCTTCCATTTATGGAATGAATAAGGCGTGAGGACGAAAGGTACAGCGTATGAAACTTTTTTTTTAAGTTCAGACTCTTTCCTAGGGACAGTGGAAAGCATTACAGACTGCAGCCAGGACATCTCAGATGTGCTGTGTGAAGCTGATTGGGGAGCACTGTGCGCAGGGGACTGACCCAGCTCAGACTGCATGGAAGAAAGGGGATCCGAAACCCGTATCCCCATAAGGATTAGCTATTCCTCTACGTTCTTCCTTCTCCTCGGTCCTCTGCCCCTTTGCTTTTACTGTGCATGTTCTAACTAGACCTAGAAATTTTTAGGAATTGTGACAATGTACCTTAAAGATCAGGAGTTAGCTGTTCATTACAGCCTTGCTTCTGAGAACAAAAAGTTAGAAATGATCTCAACCCAGAATTAAAAGACTTCCAGGGCGCCTGGGGGGCTTAGCCAGTTAAGCGTCTGACTTCAGGTCAGGTCATGATCTCACGGTTTATGGGTTTGAGCCCTGCTTTGGGTTTGTGCTGACAGCTCTGAGCCTGGAGCCTGCTTCAGATTCAGTGTCTTCCTCTCTCTCTGCCCCTCCCCTGCTCACTCTCTCTCTCTCTTTAAAATAAATAAACATTAAAAAAAATTGGAAAAAGTATTAAGAGACTTTCATATAACCAAAGAGTATGTGTAGTCATGAAAAGCTATTGTAGGAAAAAAAAACACTATTGGAGAATCTTTGGAAATATAAATATTTACATTAGAAAAGTAAGATAAAATGTTCTAGAAGGATAAGGCACACAAAAGTATTCACTGGGGTTCTCTGAGGAGCTAAGCATGGACAACATAGTCTCTTTTTCCATTTTTGCAAGATTCCTAGGTACCCAGCCTGCTACCTTACCACCACTTACAAACAGGCATGTACTGTTTTGGAGGAAATTCTCAGTAGAAAAAAAAAATCCTCTTTTTTCAAAAGCAAACTCAGACTCCTATTGCTATAGGAGTGTGTTTTCCAACTGTAAATAATGTTAGTAGGATGCAGCAGGGTCATCCACAGGCCAGCTTCCAGATCATAGTCCACCCAGGGAATTCTCAGAACTCTGGGGACCCAGAGGAGCCCTAGACTCACCCATAAAGCATAGGTAGGTTTACAGCCGAAGATGTACTATCTGAGATTGCAGGGAAGACCAAGGTGGGAGTAGAGATGGGTGGTGGGATCACTACTGGTAGGCTCAGCAGAGCCATTAGACTCATAGATACCCCATATACCTGCACCCCAAATAGTTTCCTGCGCCCTGTGCTGATCCATTTTGATGAACAAAATGGATGGACAAAACCATTTTGAAAAGGGACAGTGGCCTCCCAAGCATTTTGAATCTTGTCTCCACATTGGAAGTCTTCTCTCCTGAGAGGTAAGCCCCAAAGAGCTGAACTGTATTGTACCCTGGCACAAGATGGCTTCCTGGTCCGAAGCAAGTCTTTGATCTCTTTATGCTTCTGTTCGTATCTTGGCAAGACGTTAAATTTCAGTTATTTACATCTGGGTATCCCACTATCTGGGGAGCATAAAGATGTCAGATTCCTGGGCACTAAGCAGAGCTACTGAATCGGTTGGTCTTTGGGATGGACATGTGCTTCCCAGAGGATGCGACACAACTTCTCTAACCACATCTGGGCATCACTGACCTATATGTTCTTTCCAGCTCTGAGCTTTGGGCCAGACTTAAGGGGCTTGTTCCAGACTTAAAGATGCCAAGTACCTAGTGAAGAGTGATGAAGAGTGAGCTGTAGGTACACAGGAGTAAGCGTCTCTGTCCCCACGCCTGTCCCCTCAGGTATTCTCCTTACCAACCCCATTTCCATTTGTCTCCTTTATTCTATGTCATCTTGTCTCTCTTGGTCCCCACCATGCCACCAACCAAGTCTACCTGTGGTAAATGCCCAGCCTCAGTGGAGGGTCAGTCTGGGGACCCACAGCTTTACCATTAAATACTTCAATAACTTGTTGGAGGGTCTCCAAGGAAATGCCGCTGTATCCTTTGGCTAAGACATTGATCCTTAAAGCCAGGAGCATCCGACATCGCTCAGGGATGAGTGGTTTCCCAACACCTGTGAAACAGAATTGATATTTTCTCCTAGCAATCTTTTCTACCTCCATCTCTCAAATCTTTTTCCATTTCAGGTCAGTCTCCTACCACCTTTCTCTTCTGACTCAGATAGTTGCACTGCTTTCCTTCCTGATTGTCCTGTTTCTTAAAGTCCCACCTTCGAGAAAAATGTGAAGCCCCAGTTTTGCCTTCTCAGTTCTCTTTCGTAGAACACTTCAGTGAGCCCCACCCTCCCCAAAACCCTTAGAGTTGCATCCAGATTCCTCAGCACAGGCTCCCTTGCTGGGGACTGGATTCTTGATAGACTTTCCCCTCTCGCCTCGTCCTGATCAACTCATTCCCTGAATTCCAACCTTAATTTCATTTCCTGAATACACCATTCTCAGCATGATAGTATACATGCTCCTGCCCAACCCCATCTCTCCACCTGGTCCATTCCTTTTTCCCAGATTCAGCTGAAAGGTGATCTTGTCTGATGCTTTCCTCTTTCCCTTCCTCCTGAAGCAGAACTGGCACTAGTTCTTGGAATGCATTAGCTATTCATGGCTGTTACAGGATGCCTCACTCTGTTTGGAATGATTTACCTGAAGAATGTGAACGTACTAGGTTGACCTGGAGCTCTCTGGAAGAGAAAGGGAAAACCCCTCTTAGATACCTCACAGTGAAAATGTTCCCTCAGGTGGGAAAATGAAGGGAAGAACAGATGAATCTTTGGAGAGACAGAATAAGGCAGTGTGATGCAATGGCAGGAGCCAGCAAGCCCACCTTTTCAATGCCAACTCATATACAAGTTACCAGGAGACTTATTCTCCTCATCTGTAAACTGGGGCAAACGTTAATTCTTTCTCTTGTTGAAAGAAGTCTCAAGGATAGGGACAGGTGGCATGTGAATGCTTGTGTTTGCAAAGGAGGGTAGGAATCAGACTTACTCTAGCTTATTGACAGGAATTATAGTTCTGGCAAATTTCCCAAAACCTGTAGTGATACCATAAACAACTACAACAAAAAAAGAAATATTGTACATTAGATGGAGGCCATTTTGTTAAGTCAATAAAAAGAATTGTATGACACAAAGAGAAAACGATACCAGTTTTTTCTTTTATGATGCTATCTATGACTTCCCTGGATTTTTGCACCTTCTTTTCAGCAGTTGGTGTGAGCTAGGAAAACGTTGGTCAAAGCAGAGCATGTTGGAAACTTCCATATGCAGTGAAAAAGTTCAGAGGACATCCTTTCCCGCCCTCCCTCATACCTTTATTTTGTAGTGTCCTTTTCCCAAGTTGACCAGATCCTCTGTGGTCAGGCTGTCCCCATCTAAGGCAATGTACTGCACACAAGAAGGGAACCCCCATGAGCTTGAGTAGTTAACCACTTGAACAAGAGAGTAGGGAAGCCTCAAGCAAAACTACATTTTGACGCTTGAGAGATTTTACCCCTGCTCTGACACATTCATGTCCTAGTTTAAATGACAGCTTGTTCAAGAGAAGGCTGAGTCAAGAAAGCTCGCAATGGAAGAGCGTAATTAATGCATTTCCTTACTCCACAGAGCAGGATAAAGCCCTGCCCTGATAGTGTTTGCTCACAAATGTTGCCAGCTCTAGCCCTCCTTATGCAAGGGGGACTTGATTGTCCTTACAAACACAGAGTAGCTGGAAGCCTACCTTTTCAGGCTCCCGGTATTTGCTGTATCTGAAGCCAGGTAAAGGAAAACACTGGGTAGCATGAGAAAGCCCCCGCCCCACTGGCAGGGGCAGCCCCCAGCCCAGACCCACCAGCCTGCAGGAAAGGATACAGGTAAACTCCTTCTGGTTGTGATGGAATGAAGTCTGGAGACATGGCATCCCCTTCTATAACTGAAACAAGAATGCAAGAGAGGCTCCTTTATGGATGGCAAAAGAGAGGCTCATTGTTGCCCGTAAACTGAGAAAGGGCTCTTCCCACGCCTCCGATTTCTATAGAAATGGCTGCTTTAAAACCACTTCAGAGGCCTTCAAGTGTTCCTAGCATCTTTACAAAGGCGAGCGAAATGCAGAGATGCACATATTAGGAGTGGACCAGGATTTACCCAGAAGTTCAAGATCTAATCCCCACCCCACCTCTACCCCCATCCCTGGCTTTAGTTTGTTTTAAATCTGAACCGCTTAGGCCACTGGCCTCCAGTCGCTGAGGTGCTTTTGAAGGGCAGAAGGACCGGCACAATGATTCTGTAACTGCAAAGGCATTCAGATGTCGCCTTTGCTACTTCCTAGTGGCAGGACCGTGGGTAAGTCACCTCGTTTCTGGGTCTGCTGCCTCATGGTAAAAGGGGGATGAGATTCCTATCCCAGGCGCCTAAGACACAGCATGTGCCCCTCCTCCTCCCTGCCATCCCCCCCCCCCCCCGGGGGACCTCCTTCCCCGGCCACTCACCCACTTCCACGAACTCGTTGTCCTCCAGGGCCACCTGCAGCGGGTCCTCGTTGTCCAGGAGGCCCAGGCCCTTGCACCGGCGCACGAGGAAGCGCACGTCGTCCACCGAGGCGAAGCCGCCGTTGTCTGGCTTGTTCTTGACATACCTCCTGACGGCCTCGCGGCCCAGCCAGCCCACGGTGAGCTGCGCGTCCCGGCAGGGCACGGCCAGCCATTCCCCGCGCACGTGCACCGTGTACCTAGGCATGGCTGGCGACTCAGCCTGCTCCTCTGCTCGGGCGGGCCCGGCGGGACGGCTTTATCCTGGAGGGACTAGCTAGGTGTGGTCGGCCGGAGGACGCCAATAGACTTTCAAAACACGCCCCCTCTCTCGCCTTTACTCCTCCGCACGTTGGACAAATATTTATCGAGGCCCACACGGGGTTCCTGTAGGTTTTCACAGCCGAACGAGGGGTGGGAGAGGGGGATGCAGGCAGGCGGGGTACAGCCCTGTTGGCAGAACGGCCAGGCTTCTCCCACGTGGGGGGTGGGGGTGGGGGTGGGGGGTGCGGTGGGGTGGGGGTCCCACGCGGGGGGTCCCAGTCCTCCTGCTGGCCTCGCTCTCAGGGTCCCGGATTTCTCCCTGCCCTGGCTTCTGTGTTCTCCTCCATCGAGGGCAGCCTATAAACACCGTGTTCCTGCCTTTATCTAGAATTACTCAACTATAAATGTGCACCTTCTGACACCACGGAGTGTGGCAATCTTCGTTTTGGGTGGTTTTTTTTTTGTTTGTTTATTCTACAAACATGTGTTGAGCAACTACTCCCTGCCACCCCTAAGGTTTTCCAAAGCTGTCCCTCTGCAAAGGGAGACTGCAAAGGCCAGAGATCATCCTCACAACTGAAGGTCACGTCTGGATGAATGAGCTGTCATGGCTGTGAGGTTAACAGCTCAGATGGCCACAGTGGGACTCCAGCTCCACTATTAGCTTTGAGCAAGTAAATTATTAATTAGCCACTGTTTCCTCTTCAAAAGGGAAGCCGGGTGAGCTACCTCACTGCTGTATTTGTAGTGCCTACCTGGGATCAAATCCTGGCTTTGCCATTTGCTAGCGATGTGACCTCGGGAAGTTACTTGACTTCTCACAGCCTTAGTTTCTTCATCTCTAAGCTGGAGACCATAATTGTGCCTATTTCAAAGAGTTTTAGGGAGGATTAAATGAGCTTATATATGTAAAGCCCTTGGCACATGGGAAATCGGAAATGGTACAGAAGTGTGTGTAATCACTATTATTTGGACTCTAATGCTCTGTATACTTGTATTCTAAATGTTCTTGCCTCTTGGATATCCCAAATCCAATAGGATATGCCTAATCCAATGAAGCATCTTCAACGCAGTTAACTGCTCCCTGCACCTAATTCATTACCAGTGGATTAGAGAACTCTGAAGAGAATGAAAAAGGAATCAAAGAAATGTGGACAGTTTTAACTAAGCAGTATTTTAGTAATAAGCCAGTTTCTAGAGGTTTGATAACTGCAACAGAAAGATCCTGAAGCCTGTTTCCACTCAAACAGACTCATGTTGGGAGTAGAGACACAGTAGCTCACGGAAAACACCAACACCCCAAATTGCTCTTTCCTCCACAGCTTCCTGGGAAATGTACAAAGAAAGAGCTACCACTCCTCAAGCGTTATTGAAGCTACACTTCAGCCATCCACACGCTGACCGCACCCGGGATTTGTACCATCTGAATCTGATGCACATAAGAAATCTTAAATTCCAGTACCCCTCCTTCTGACCATGGCCTTCTAGCCTTCCAGCTCTCTCCTTACTTTAGTCATCTTTGCCCTTGGACCTGATCTCTGGTTGGTGCCTCCTTCCCTCCATTTTCTTTCCTAGGACGCTGGTGTCCTAGTTTCTCACCTGGGCCACTCTTCAGCATTTTGAAATCCCTTGATCACTCTAAGCCTATGCCAGCCCTGAGTTAAATTCAACCCCTTGGTCATCATAACAAACTGCTGTGTGTTCACCCTGGTGGAAGGCTGTGCTTTAGAAAGTTCTGTGATGATGTACATCGTGGTATTATCCTTCCACTTGCCCCTCTCCCTCCGCAGGTTTCTAAAACATTCTCCCACTTCTTAATATCCATCTTCTTTAATTTTCAGAGGAAGACCTTACCTCTTACTTCTCTGAGAAAACGGAGGCCCTTAGATGTGAAGCACCTTCACCTTCTACCCTTCTTCATTCACTCAGCCAACAAATATTTCTTGAACACCTGTTCTATCCCAAGCACTATGCCAGGTGCTGGGAATGAAATAAGGTGCATTCTCTGGCTTCATGGTGCTACTCTGGGGACGGATGCACTTACAAAGAAGACCACTAAGAAGTCAAAGCCTGTGTGGTGAGAAAACACAAACCACTTGGGCACTGCAGTTGCCAGTCTCAGCTGAGTTCAGCTTTTGAGGAATCCCAGGCTGGACATCAGAAATATGAGGGAAGAAGCATCCGGATGATACCACCTCCCAGTGAGTTGAGTTATCCTCAGCTGTTTGAAGATTTCAAACTCATGCCCTAAAACAGAGAACATGGAACAGAGACAAGCTATTTCCACTGTCCAAATGTATGACCTTTGAGTCATTCTTTATCCATCTGGAACACACGTCCAACTTTCTTTTCTTGGCTAGATATTTCTTATCCCTGAAGACTCAGGATAGGACTTCTCTTCCCCAGGAAGCATCTCCTAAACACTTTGGATGGGTTAAGCGCCCCTTCCCTGGTTGCTTTAGCATATTTCTTAGTTAGCAGTATATAGAAATTACTTATCTTTGTTCATCCAGAAATTATGTGTATATCCAGCTTGGCACGAAGATATTCAACATATGCTTACTAGCTGAAGTGTGTAAATGTGGACTCCCTTGAGCTGGTCAAGGTAAAGCTGTGACGTTTGTCTCTAGCGCCCTCTACCTTCTTCATGGTGTCCTTCACCACCACCCTTCAAGTGTCCCTTGTCTGAATTCCCTTCCAGGTTCATTCATCAATAACTGAACTGTGACGTTAACTTAGAATGTGGTGAAAGCTTATGGGACAGGAGAATCCTTCAAAAGCATCATTTGGGTCCACAGATTTGCCCAAGTCTAATCATTCAGAGCCTGATTATATACCAGGGATGTGAACTGAACTCCGTTCTGTGGTCTTCCTGGCACGGAAGACAAGTTAAAGCAGAGTCTTGAGAAACAGAATCACTGCGGTATAGATGTGTCCAGAAGCAGGGAACTGCTAGGGAGAGAGACTAGGGAGGATCTTGGAATTATTTCTGTGTATTTAATGATACACCTCCATCCATATTCATACTCTGAGACACCACTCCTCTTGCAAAAGTTTATCTGGCCAGGGGTGGACCCAAACTGGGTCAGAGTCTCACCTCTGGGAATTTGGGATTGAGACAGTCTTTCCATGTGACAGGAATTATTTACAACAGCAAAGCTGGAGGGTAGTCAGACTCTACAGTGTGGAGGAGAGAAGCAGAAATGAGAGACGAGAAAGAGTATTGCTTGCTTGGCAATTCTGGGTGTCAGTCCCCTTCTGTCCACAGGTTCTGGCAACCTCCCCCTGCCCTATATCCTTGAAATAATCCTCCTTCTCCTTTTCTGACTTCTAATCATTTGAGTTGTTGTCACTTACAATAAAAGAATCCTAAGTAATACAACTGTGGTTCCCAAATTGTGTGCTGAGGTGCCCTGGGATCCTACATTGCACTCATGAGATGGTTTGTTACTCTTATTTGGTTCAAGTCGTATTAGTTCCAGTATGTATTATATGTATGTACAATATGCACTATAATTGTATTATTTCATTCTATGTGCTGTATGCTCTATGTGGTTGAAGGATGTTTGGTGACCACTAAGGAGATGAGTAAGGTTGAACAGACGAGAGTATCTGAAAGGCTGACGGGAAAGACTGGTGTTCGGGGTGGTCATTTGACCTGACAGACAGGACAGCAGGACACGTCCAGTGGATCAGCTGGTGGGTGAAGGAGTGGGGGGCACACTGCTCTCCATAGAGTTT
>NC_043709.1:23841530-23901558 GCF_006229205.1 Suricata suricatta | reverse complement strand
AAACGAAAACATTTTATTACAACATGAGCTGAAGTTTTTCTATTTTCTTGTGACTTCAGTTTAAAAAAGAAAAATGTCTGAAATCAGCATGGGTAGGTCCTCAATCCACTTTTAAATCTTTCCCCACCAGCATGGCAGTCACGGGGTGCATACTGGGTCTGTGCTCCTGGTAGGTACGGACCGCTTGATCACGGTATTTGTCAAAGGCAGCAAGGTCCCTGTGGGGGTGGGAAAAAAGGAAGAACATTGGATAATGACTTATTTTGGCATGTAATATTTTATTTGGCGAGTATAATTTTATTATTCTTGTGAAAATAATGAAACAATTAATTATGAGTATCTACGTCATGATTATATACTTTTCAGAATTCCTGCCAAATCCAGTCAAAATAACTTCATTAAGATATTCTTAAATTCTATCTTGTAGCCAAGAGAGCCAGCTTTTCCCCTCTCCCACGCACTGCTTTATTGCAGGTCAAGCAACCTATTATTTCACCTCACTGCGACATTTGAATCAAAACGGTTTGGCTTTATCTGTTCATTTCTTAGTGTATTTAAAGAACTTCAGACTCTTTCTCCTGTCTGTGCCTTGGTCCACCAATTATCTCCTACTTGCTTTTAAAGACCATTCTGTGCATATAAGATTGCTTTATTTCTTTTTTTTTTTAATTTTTTTTATGTCTTTATTTTGAGAGAGAGAGAGAGACAGAGAGTGAGCTGGGGAGGGGCAGAGAGAGAGAGAGACATCTGAAGCAGGTTCCAGGCCCCGAGCTGTCAGCACCGAGCCCGGCGCAGGGCTCAAACCCACAGCCTGTGAGATCATGACCTGAACCAAAGTCAGACACCCAACCGATTGAGCCACCCAGGCGCCCCAAGATTGCTTCTATTTATTTCTTTTTCATTGTGGTCTAAACCTATCTGGCCCGTAACAGGTAACTGATACATAATGTTTTTTTTTTTTTTGAAACATAATGTTTCTAAAAAAGCTAATCCAATTATCTCAAATTCTAAATATTGAGTATTCATTCGTATTCCAAAATTATACCTATAATCTTTAACAAATTTAAAAATTAAATTATTTTTAGACAGCATTTTACAAAGTACTTTAGCAACAGGAAAAACATTTACGATGTTTCTTCCTCATCCCTGATCTAAATTCACAGTACCCTTCAAATGGGTTCTTACTTGAATAAGGGCCGTGTAAACTTCATTCGTCCTTGCTCAGTTGCCATTTTTAGAGCCAAAGGGACTGCTTCCTCCCATTTCGACTGAATGCAGAGCCGTAACCATCTGAAAGGAAGATTTTTAGGGGGCGTGGGGTAGGAAATGAGGAGGGAGGGGCGGGATATAGAGACACATCTGAAGATTACTTTCGTAGTGATGAGTAATCCCATTATAATTCTACTGTACACCACTAATATTATGTCTTAATTCTGAGAATCTCAAATCCTTTTATATACGATTCAATAACTGGAGAAGAGAAGGAAGAGTTTGTTCTTGAAAAAGACCGGAGATTTTAAAAGGTTAGATTATATCGGTGCTCTTGTACTTTATCTGTGCAGTTTCTGAAGGAAATTAATTTTTGGTTTAAGACACACTACAAATCAGAATTAAGAAAGATTAGCCACATGACAGAATTAGAGATTTCCAACTATTCCCTTATCAGAGTCAATTTGGCTAGCTGTGGAAGAACACCTATTTACCTCTGGATTCCTAATTCTCCTTTTTGTTTTAGGGCCAAGAGAAGTTTAGAAGAAATCCTAATAAAAAGATTAATACTCTTATCTTAGAGATATTGCAACTACTCCTTAAAGACCACTATAATTATTTATACAAGTGCAGAAGGTTTCATAAAGATTTCATAAAACTCATGTATGTCTCCGACTCTGCTTTCCCTTTCTCCACCTTTTAAACTAGTTTCTACTTTCTTCCACAAAGACAAGTTCAAATGATGTACCTGAATCGTATTTCAGAATTGTTAACAGCATTCA
The DNA here is from genome assembly GCF_006229205.1 of Suricata suricatta. Classification (NCBI taxonomy): domain Eukaryota; kingdom Metazoa; phylum Chordata; class Mammalia; order Carnivora; family Herpestidae; genus Suricata; species Suricata suricatta. Next base: position 23,899,567 of record NC_043709.1, on the reverse strand, counting down.
AGTTGTACACCTCTTGCATTCGCTTTATATGCCCCAATGGAAGAGGTGCCTAAGAGCAAAATAAAGAAGGATGACAGATCATTTCAACAGGATTCCTTGGAAGAAAGGAGCTGGAGGGAAAATCTGAGCCAGATTAAAATCCCAAGTATTTTCGAATATAGAAATAAGTTAGATAAAATTAAAAAAACAAATGCACACTAAAATAAATTTTGTGCCAACTTATTCTGGATAAGGATGTTCTACTAGGAGCGAAGGGATAATTCAATTTGTGAGGTACATAGATTATTAAATGAGAATTTCTCTCCTCAGACTTTTTGGTATATATAAATCCTAATTTTCTAACTCCTTCCAGAGTCTTTCAAGTTCTTCCTTATACTTAACCTATCTTAAATTTATCCCATTCTCGGTATGAAACCTACAGTTCCTTAATTGTTTCTTCATAGTTTGATTACCTTGAGCTTTATCTTTGCATATTTCCTCTGAAATCCCTTTTAAATTATCTACATCGCTACAAAATAGCAGTTTTTAAACTTTTATATTACAAGTCTTTTGAGAACCTGATGAGTTATATGGACCCTTTCCTTAGGAAAAAGAGATACATTTACCATATAAACACAAATGTCTGTATACAATTTCAGGGGGTTCATAAACCTCTTGTGTCCGGCTTAACTTTAAGCTAAAACGAGGAGCGAGTCTGGTGAGGAAAGAAGGACTGAGTTCAGTTTGGACAAGCAGGGAGGCTCAGGTGCTGCTAGGTGGGTGGTGACTCTCCCCTCCTGTCACGACTCGTCTTACAAACCCACCCCACGCTTGCTCCGGAAGCATCTCTGCCCTGAGTGCCAGACCCTTCTCAAGTCATTTGGTCTCAGCTAACCTTCAAGTCCGCCCTGGTAGGTCCACTGGTTCAGGTCATCTCCTAGACCGCCAATCTTCCCCCATTTTCGCCATGCCTATTCCGGAAACATCCCTCTCCCTGGCCCCTGGCCCCAGGCCCCAGGCAATGCTGCAGACATTTATGAAAAAAGGTGACCTGATGTCCTAAAAATTGGTTCTTGCCAAGCCCATTGCCTAAAATCCTATTCCCCCTTTTGTGTGGATTCCACAGGACACTGTCCAGTCTTCTCTATCCCTCTCAAGGTCCGCAGGCCCAAGAGCGCTTTTAATTACGAGTGAAGACCCAGTCGTTTCCTCCCTTTCAAAATGCAGCCTCCTCTTTGTTTCACATATTCTTTTAATTACCTCGGCTTGAAACCTTAAAATCTGCTTGGACGCATTCCTGTTAACCGCCAAGTCCAGCCAGGAACAAACCCATGCCTTTTACCCTTCACCCCTGCTCCCTCCTTTCCTATGAGGGTCCCCTGCATGTCCTGTGAGTCACCACCTGTGCTCCTCATGTTATCCACCAGCAGACTCGTTTTATAATCCACCCTTTCCTGTTAAAAAAGTTAGATCCCTTACTACCTACAAAATCTGATTCTTAGCATTCAAGATTCATCACATCCTACCAGGCTTTCTAGAATGATCTTCATTAATTTCTGCAGCACAGTGGCTTGCTACTCCCTTGGACTTGGATTTCCACCTCTGCGTTATAATGCTGCTGTGCTCAAAGCTATCTCCACCCCCACAAAACCTTTCCTTGAAAAATGCCAGTTGGAAGGGAGTCCTTTACTGATTAAGTTTTTCTCAAATGATCCCTGAAATATGCCTCCTTTAAATGCCAAATTTTGTATGTGTGACCTTTCCTACCAGATTAGAAGTTTTGTGGACATGGCTTGTTTTTCTTGCACATTTTCATATTTACAGTAACACTAAACATAATAAGCATTCAACAAATGTCTTTAAACAAACAAATGAATGTTATAATTTTTTCCCATTGGTTTTCACATTAACATTTTTTTCCAAGTTGGGTTTGACATAAATGCTGTGTTTTTATTATGCCCATTGTAATTTCTCATGTTTTGAGCTAGTACTTACTTTCTGGAGCATCTGTGCTAAAAATTCGTTCAACTGATGACTCGAGAGATCCTTCAGGTCTGCTGTGGTGAATGAATTTAAATCATCTTCTTTGGCCTAAAACAAAATGTTTCCTGGTTATTTTGTACAGAATGTACAATTTAATATTTATTGGTTTATCTGACATAAAAGTAAAAATTAAGAAAAAGAAATACAAGGATGTAGAAGATGGTAAAAAATAAATTTACGCCTTAGCTACTTTCATAATTTTGAGGTGCTGTTACTCTAACTTAAAGAGCTAACATGACTCCTAAAATTTATATTACTTAAGAAAAATTAGACTATTAATAGTCAGACACTTTTACATCTTTTGTACCATTCAAAGTATACAGATTTTCAAAGTAAAGAAACATTACAAAGAACGTGTCAACTAATTTACAGGCCAATTTAAAAATTTGGGTAAAGGATCAAATTGCATATTCTTTTAAATATTACACTAATGAATTGATAAGGCCACAAACTGATGTTTCCCTCCAATCCTGCACATTCTGTTTTCCCTACTTAATCTTGGAAATCATCTAAGAAAAAGAAAAATGGGTCTGTACTTTTCAATTTAGGATTCATTGCCAAAAATCTTTGAAGATATAATTAAGAAACATTATAAAGATTACCAAAGTAATTATTTTAAAAAATCTTTAAGTAGTTTTAAATTCTTTTCAACTAGGGTTTCTTTTATTATTATTATTATTATTATTATTATTATTATTATTTTAATTCTAGTATAGTCAACCTACAGTGCTATATTAGTTTCAGGGCTACAATACAGTGATTCAACAATTCCATATATTACTCAGTGCTCATCATGACAAATGGACTCCTTGGTTCCCCATTCCCCTACCCAGTTACTCTCTCTGGTAACCATCAGTTTGTTCTCTATAGTTAAGAGTCTGTTTCTTGGTTTGTTTCCCTCTTTTTTCCTTTGTTCATTTGTTTTGTTTCTTGTATTCCACATTGAGTGAAATCATATGGTATGTGTCTTTCTCTGATGAACTGATTTCACTTAGCATTATATTCTCTAGCTCCATCATGTCACTGCAAATGGAAAGACTTCATTCTTTTGTTTTTTATGGCTGAATAATATTTCTGTGTGTATGTGTGTGTTACGTACGCTACATCGTCTTTATCCATTGATCTACTGATGAACACTTGGGCTGCTTCCATAATTTGGCTATTGTAAATATTGCTGCTGTAAACACAGGGGTGCATGCATCCCTTAGAATTAGTGTTTTTGTACTTGTTGGGTAAATACCCAATAATGTGATTACTGGATCATAGGGTATTTCTATTTTTAACTTTTTGAGGAACCTCCATACTATCTTCCACATAAACTAGGGCCCTTTTCACTTTAAAAGAAACATATGCAATGTTTAAAAAAATCAGATAGGACCGAATGAAAAATTCCTTTGTTTTTGTCCCATCTCCAAGTCCCACTCCCCAGTAACCAATATGAATAGTTCCTTGTATATCCTTCCAGGAAATTTAATGTATAAATATATCCTTGAAAAGAAACATTATTTTATACCTTCCTCCCTGTTCAGAACCTCCTTTACTATCTCTCTTTGGAACCTCACTGTGGTTATCAAAACTTAGAGATCTCATGCTCTGCTCAAAAACATGCAAATTTAAAATATTTATTAAGGATATATCATAAGTGGTAAAAACATTAAAGGCAATGGGACGCTAAGTCAAAATTCAAAGTAATGGTTATGTTGCTGGGAAGGAAATGTGGGTAGAGACGGGGAGGAGATGGGGAGGGATGGTCCGAAAGCACCACTGAGGTTTTCCTTCTTATGTTAGTGGTGGGTACACCTTTTTACACCTTCTGATAGGTGATATCCATTTTTTCTTTTGCATTTATTTAATACTTATGAAAAACAACCGAGCAATAAAACAAGGCAAAGAGAGAACTAGTGATTGCCATGTCCTCAGTCTGTCTTGGACATGGCCCCCTCCTATTGATAGTCAACTATTTACAATCATCACGTTGGCTGCTGAGCCTAAAGGAATATCTAAGCAGAAATCAGGAGCAGGAGCAGTATTACTCAGTGGGCTGGGATACATTTTTCAAATGAACACAGAGGTCCTGGGGTGCCTGGGTGGCTCAGTCAGTTAAGCAACCAACTGCATCTCAGGTTATGATCTTGCAGTCCGTGAGTTCAAGCCCCACGATGGGCTCTATGCTGACAGAGTCTGGAACCTGCTTTGAGTTCTGTGTCTCCCTCTCTGCCTCTCTCTCTTTCTCTCTCTCTCAAAAAATAAATAAACATTAAAAAAAAAGAGAGCTTCTAATACAACACATTGTTGTCAAAGACCCATCCAAAGCATGGCTCTCTCATGCTTTTTTCCATGACAAGTCTGTGAACTACACAAAACATAAATTTAAGACACAGATGATCTGTGGCAAGATGTGTCACCAGATTTCCCTCTCTGCATTGGAATAAGTAGACCTTTCTAAATTACTTAGCGCACATAATTAAAACACTTGTCTAATCATAACTCACCGCCTCTGGTCCCTCTTGTTACAACACTGAAAGCAGGAAGCTCACTACTCCAGGCAGAGCACTGATAGCGGACGTGCATATGTGCACAACGACCCTGCTCGGTAAGGAGCTGCCTAGATGCTTTCTACCCCCTCAAAAAAATCGCAAACTAGATCTCAAGAGTTAGTGATGCTCTAACTTTGCCATGATGTTTTCAGAATCTTCAGAAAAATGTTTATATTTTATTTTACATTATAGTATCTCTTCCCTTGGTTTAAGTTTATTTGTTTATATATTTATTTGAGAGAGAGAGAGGGAGAGAGTGAGCACATGCTCACAAGTGGGGGAGGAGGAGAGAGAAAGGGACAGAGAGGATCCCAAGCAGGTTCTAACTATCAGTGCTGAGCCCCATGCAGGGCTCGATCTCATAATTGTGAGATCATGACCCGAGCTGAAATCAAGAGTCCGTCACTTAGCAACTGAGCCACTGAGGTGCCCCTTCCCTTGGTTTCTTGTTCTATTTTTCTGATCTGCCTTACTCCTGATTTGTTTTTCTTCCTTCTTCTGGCTCTAAGAGGATTGAACTTTCCATTCCTCTTTCTTATTCTCTATATTTAATGTTCTCAAGGTCTTCACTAGCTATTTAAAATTAAACCTCAAAAATGTTTCAAATCTTATATTTCCTCTAGTTCAAATCCCACAGTCTTTTGGTCTGAAATACCATCTTATCTGACCTACTAGCTGGCTTTCTTACTAACTCTAACTTTTCCAGCTTAATCAATCCTATATGTTACACAGCTTGATTAACAGTCCTAATAAGCAACTCTGATCATTTCGTTTGCAATCCAAAACCCTTTAAGGATCCCCTGCTGTTTACAGATCCTGTTTTACATTACTTACTTTGACAATCAAGATTCTCTGTAATAGGAAATGAATTTATCTCCCTAACCTTGTTTCCCCTCTAGTAATTCACGTATTTATCCAACAGTGAATAAATGCAGATGGCGCTGGGGATATAGAGATGAATAAAAAACAATTTCTGCTCTTAAGGAGCTTATGGCCTGGTAAAAGAAGCAGATACAAACAATACAGTAATGCCAAATACAAATACAGTAAAAGCTTTTTAAAAATGAGCTTCATTATCTACTCAAAGTCACGCCTACTGTACCTCTAAACATTTCATTAAATCCAATTATACAGCAAACACTCCCAAAATAAACTTAGATTGTATTGCAGTTTCACTTAACAGTATATAAAATGCTGTGTTGTGACATAGATAAGCTGCTGTATTACAATTGCCACTTCAGATAGCTGTGAAATTAGGTGATTAACTAGTTGGTACCTAACCTTCTAATTTCTGTATAAGTCTAATTACATGAAATAGAAGTGGGGGTTTTTATTTTTTACTTTGCTTTTCTGTTTGGAGTATCATTGAAACTACTGTATTGTAAATGACGGAAAATAACTGCATATGTTAAAAAAATAAATTGTATAAAAAATAAAATAAAATAAAATAAAATAAAAATAAATGAGCTTCACTGGGGCAGTGGGTGGCTCAGTTGGTTGAGCGTCTGACTTCGGCTTGTCGTTTCTGAGTTCAAGCCCTACTGTTGTCTGCACAGAGCCTGCTTCAGATCCTGTCCCCTCCTCTCTCTGCACCTCCCCTTCTCATGCTCGCTCTCTCTCAAAATCCAACAAAAGATGAGCTCCACTAAAACCACTCATTAGATGAACTGATACTCTCTGTCCTCTGTGTAATGAGTGGCCTCGTGACCAGGGTGCACCCTATGCTCTGAGTAGGTGGGTCACCCCTTCAGTGCCTGTGCTTTTCTTCTCCCACCTGTTGATTTATGTGTTAACTACATAAATTTGTTTCCAAATGTGTTTATGTCCATTGTAGACGTAATCAGGAGATCTTGTTAAATAATAGGTATACTGATGAAAGAGGAGTGCCAAAAGAAAAAGAAATTTCTATAAATATTAAGTTTATTACTCTGGACAAACTAAGTCAACTTTAACTTAAAAATTGCTGCACAAAAAATGTTGCTATAGAGTTTGTAGACAAGATCTTTGTAAACAGATGAATAACAACAGAAAAATCTAGAAGGACCTACCAATTGCTTTGCAAGTGTATTTAAATTCTACTTCCACTTTAAAAGAAACTAAAATTGGGGCATCTGGGTGGCTGTGTTGTATTAAGTGTCTGACTTAAGCTCAGGTCATGGTCTCACGGTTCATGAGTTCAAGCCCTGTGTTGGGCTGTGTGTTGACAGCTCAGAGCCTGGAGCCTGCTTCAGATTCTGTGTCTTCCTCTCTCTCTCTGCCCCTCCCCTACTCATGCTCTGTCTCTCTCAAATATAAATAAACATTAAAAAATAATTAAAAAAAACAAAAGAAACTAAAATTGGAAGTTACAGGTGCTTCATGAATTTAGTTTATGCAACTGATATACAGCTTTGGCCCCATAGTAAAAATCTGAGTAATTCATGTTTTAAAATAAAACGTTTCCTTATGATTAGTTTTTATGACACCATGCTTTAGCCAATTTTTTCAATTAACTGGTTCATTGAACTGGCTAACTGATTTGTTCCAATCTGATAAGAGGACTTTAATGATAACACACACACACACACACACACACACACACACACAGAGCTGGCAATGGTGCGATGGGAGACAAGGAAGGAAAGCCTTACTGGGATGGGGAGAGAGCGGGGGAGCAGAGGAAGCAGAGAGAGCAGCATCACAGAAGGCAGGAAGGAATGGAGGAACACTATGGAACTTCATGGAAGCCATTGTGGCTATGGTGCCTTGTCAGAAGGGAAGAGGAGGGTTGGGAGATGATCCAGAAGAATAGGCTCTAAGCTCTAACCAGGCGGAACTCACCTATCCGTGTAGGCTCCATGTTTTGTTGCTGCTTTAAAAAAAATTCTGTTTGGACTTTGTTCGTCCCAGCCAGAATGTTCTCCTCTTCCTCATCCTATCTAGTCCTAGCTGACACCGCATCTAGTCCTAGCTGACACCGCATCTAGTCCTAGGTGACACCGCATCTAGTCCTAGGTGATACCGCATCTAGTCCTAGGTGACACCGCATCTAGTCCTAGGTGACACCGCATCTAGTCCTAGGTGACACCGCATCTTGTTCTAGGTGACACCGTATCTAGTCCTAGCTGACACCGTATCTAGTCTTAGCTGACACCGTATCTAGTCCTAGCTGAAATACCTTCTTCTGGACAAAGCTCTCCTCCATGCTGCAGCCAACCTCAAACCACTCCCCCCCAGGTGGAAGTATTGGCTCTTTCTGGTGACCTCTTGTTACTTCCTTTGTTTCTGTGCATGTGCAAGTAGTTGGGGGGCGTGGGGGACAGGGAGAGAGAGAAAGAGAGAATCTTATGCAATCTCTACGCTCAGTGGAGCCTGACACAGGGCTCGATCCCACAACCCTGGGATCATGACATGAGCCAAAATCAGGAGTCAGAGGTTTACATAATGAGCCACCCAGGCACGCCTATATCTTTTTCATGCTGCTCATCACTTACTGCTTAGCATCAGTTACTTATAACTAAACTTTAGAAACAAGTATCAAAAAGCAACATCTAAACTTGTTGCAGATAACAGGATGAAGGGTAGTAAAAATACACTACCCCCAAATAGGCTACTTTAGCATATTGGTTATTTGAGCCCTAGGCTCTTGAAAAACAGGAAAGGCAAGGAGAGGTTTTCTCTGCACTACACTCATCTGCCTGAAGACAGACCTTCCAGAAGGAACTCAACCGTCACAGGTTCCCTCCCCTGGGAGTTTCATCAATCAGGCAAGACTGACTCCTATCACAGGAAAGGAAACTAAAAGTTGACACCACAGCCAGACAATCTTTGTCACAAAACTGTCATACGTTCCATCTAATCTCCTAAGGACCATTTATCTTTCCTAAAAATCATTTATTTCCCCCTAAACCGCCTTCCCTTTCCCCACTGAAATGGTGTTTAGTCCTGAATGAGGCACGTCTGAGCTCGTCGTTTTTCCATGGGTCTCTCCCATGTATGCATGAGATATACATGTTAATGAACTTGTTTTTCTCTTGGTAATCTGCTTTTTATTTCAGGAGTCTCAGCTAAGAACTCAGAGGGCAGAGGGAAAATTACTTTTCTTCTCCTACAGGATTGCTCCTACATTTTCTGTTATTGTTCACTAAGGTGCTGTTCAGGGTACATCTTCGCCCGGGTCTCTCTGAGAGTTCTGACTCAGGGTATACACAGAGAGGTCCTTTACGAGGCTCCAGAGACATGAACTGTGCCTCTGACAACAGCGCAAACATGCCTCAGTTCTTCCCTAACAGTTGGCACTAGCACTTATCTAAGATCAGTTTAGATCCACCTGGTATGGTAAGGGCGATATTTGAAGCAATATCTTACAAATAATTTATGAGGAAAAAAAGAAAAAGAAAATGCAAATATTTTTGCATACCTTTTTTATGGCTTGAAAAGGAGCAAGAGTAATGAGAACTAAAACCAACCATCTATTTGCTCCCAACCTAACTTTACACACTGAGGGCTCGTATTACTTTGGGTGATAGTGATACCTGACTTATTTTCTGTTGCTATTTAAGATTTTATTTATGTAAGTAATCTCTATACCCAACATGGGGCTCAAACTCACAACCCCGAGATCAAAGATCACACACTCCACTGACTGAGCCAGCCAGGGGTCCCCAGACTTGATTCATGAATAACCTTTCCAAATACATTAGTTTATAAGTAAAGTCCCTACCTACCTCCATCCCTGCCACCCTGATGAGTCGAGACATATTTGTATAATTCAAAAAGGAACCCAAAACCACACATCAGTACTCACCGTTATCCACCGTTGACTTAAGGCAATGCAAGCATTTGTCAGAGTCATATCATAGCTGCAAAGATGAAAAAATACTGGAGATGAAGTTTCATAAAGATGTACATGCTTTTCCATAAAGGCAATGCTGAAGTTAAGGAACATACTTAACTTTCAAAGTTCTTTTTAAATAAAGATCAGGAACTCCAGAGTGATGGAAATAGGAAATCTCCTACCTGACTTAAACATTCTGGCATCAACCAAGAACCTGGAAATCCACGTGGATACCAAATCACTGAAGCCCATGACTATCCTTCAGAGACAACGCCCCAACATCTCCGCAAAGACAGATGCGTCAGTAGCGTGTTGCCGAAGGAGCTGGGACTCAGCGGGGCAGATCTAGTGTTTGCCTGGCAGCAGGTGTAGTTCTAGGTGCTTGTGACAACGTGACAACACGCTGTGACAACACGCTGCTTTCCTGGATCTTACATTCTGTTCCAACTGTCTAATCATTCCACAAATCCGCGAGCGCCTATGTGACAGGCACTGTTCTAGACACTGGGGAAATAATGGTGTCCCAGGAGACCCTTGGGAGACTCTGAAACCATGTGATGATTTTATTTCTTCCCAGAAGAAAGTGGAAATAAACTGATAATTAAGCAAAGCAAACTTCATTAAAATTTGAGTTTTCAACCTAGAAAATAAACCACAGGTTTGGCAGCGATGGAAGAGACTGTATAATGTGTGCAAAATTCTTGCAAAACATCCCTATTTGTCCATAAATCATGCTTGCTTGCTGTGAAATGTTTCTATGAGAGAACAGTAGGGAACCTGCGCCTGAGGGCCTAAATGGAATAGGTTTTGATTAGAAGTTACCACTGAACCTGTTTAGAGAGTTTGTGCCTTAGGGGAGATTTTAAAGGGGGTGAAAGCAGCCAGCTCCTTTGAAGCAGCTGCCAGTTAATCTTCATGAAGGAGTCAAGGTGTGGACAGCGAGGAAACCCTCCTTTGTCCCCAAGACCAAACGGGATCAGAGGCAGTAAACTGCTCAGGCAGTAAATCCCCTTCAGCTAGAATATTTCTTAGCACTGATTTCATAAGGAACCAACAGGACAGTACAAAACCTCTGCTTATCTCTTTCTTGTGCCCTGAAACTTCCTTCTCATTGTCACGAAAAGAACCACGTAAGGATTAGCCCAGGAGGAGGAGCAGTCCTTACTTTATGGCAAGGTCCTAAGAACATTAGTGAGCAAAACCAGATAGGAGCCTTGCTCTCATGCTGCTTCTGTGTAGTGAAGGAGAAAGACTTTGGTAATCACACAAATCAATTTAAAATCACTACTGTGGTAACAGCAATGAAGAGGCCATGCACAGCAACAGGAAACCCTATACGGGGACTTGACCTGGTCATAGAGGTCAAGGAATGTTTCTCTGAGCAAGTGGTCCTTGAGCTGAGACTGGAATTTCCTGGGTAAAGATGGTGGTGGAAACAGTAGTTAACAGTAGTTAGCAACCTCACATGACTCATGAAGACCAGAGTTCAGGTCTCTGATTTCAGGAGGGTATTTAGTTTAAAAGGCAGCACACTGGAGTGGCACCTGGAAGGCTCAGTTGGTTAAGTGTCTGACTTTGGCTCAGGTTGTAATCTCATGGTTTGTGGGTTTGAGCCCCATGTCGGGATTTTCTCTGTCCCTCCCCCACTCGTGCACACTCTCTCTAAATAAACAAACTTAAGCAACAACAACAGCATACTGGGGGAGTAAAGACTGCCAGGGTTTGAATCTCAGCTCTTACTACCTACTGCGCAAACTTAGGGAAGACATTTTACCCAGCTAAACCTAATGCGTCTCCTCCAGAAATGGGATGACAACTTGTAACACTGTTGTAACGATTAACATAATACTTATACAAGTTATTCCTCATTACAAAGGTTTTGAGGGAAAGGGAAATATCATACTCTTCTCTGTATCACCAACCTTGAGCTAAAAGGAGGCATTCCATAATTACTTGCAATTCATTGATTTTATATTTATAATATCATGGGAAGGATTCTTTTGACCTCAGGGTTAAGGTTCAAACACCTATGAAGTCTACTCACTAACTAGTTACAGCTTAAGGAAGCCATAAATCTCCCTGGTATCTCAGAGGAGCTTGAGGACTTAGGAGAATGAGAAGGAAAGCGTTAGCAGCTAGGCACTGACTTGGGTTTCACAGGAGGCATTCCAGGAGAGTAGAGCCAGGCATTCCAATCAACTTGATTGAGAATATCAACCTGTAAACAGGAAGAACACCCAGTTTGCTACAGAATAATCTTTTCCATGGGGAAAAGAAATCTAACACAGACTTTTAGGTCCTCATATCTATAATTTTGTCTATACTGACATGTCAAGATAATTTCTAAGTCTCTTTTCTAAAATGATTTTATATGAAACATTAGCATTCTGTTAAATAACAAAATAAGAAAATTAAATATATACAAAAAATACATTTCTGAAACATACTATTGCAGGTCTTTCTGAAATATACACATGAATTCATGTTATTGAGATCACATTTTAAATAGGAAGAAAAAGCAATGAAACGCTGAATCTTAAATTCTAGACCAATACTACTATTAAGTAATTCAAATCAGGCTAACAAATAGCCATTAAATAAAGATACACTGGGCATGAAAAATAAAGTTGTTAAAAGCCAACCTGATCTTTAAAGTGAGAATACAGGAAATCCTTCCAGTCATCAGTGGTTATGCTCTTATAGGAAAACTTCTTAACATAAGCTTTTAGAAATCCTAGGAAAACCTCTAAGAGTTAAAACAAGAAAAAGAAAAGTTGGTTAATGGAAAGGTAACTACTTAATATTCTGAGGGGTCCTTAGTGTGGTATCATTAACCATAGAGAACAGAGAACTTTCAGAAAATAGGGGAACCAGTAAGGGTTTCAGTGGTGAAAGAATGTTCAAAAAAGGAGGTAGGACTTAGGCTGGGCCTTGAAGAATCAATGCAATTTGGTGGAAGGGAGAAGAGAAATCCTAATTACAAGTAAGAGGAAGATACAATGAAGAAATATAGAAGGAACCCACAACACAAATTCTAAACGCAATGGCCTCGGTGTGACCCGAAAGGGGAGAGTAATTTGGGACAGGCAGAATGCATGTGGGCGAAGAAGGGCCTTCAAAGTCCGTGGGCAAAGGAGAACGCCTCACCGCCCATCAGTAGGGGAAGGTCACATAAACTCAGGCCGTCTGTATCGTGAGCGAGTGTGGTGGCCGTAAAGAACATCAGGATGGATGGGTGTTTGACATGGAAGGACGGCTGTGGAGCACTGCTGAGTTTTAGTCAGTAGCACAGATTTTATGTACATATATGTAAAATACGATCCATGTTCTGTATTAAAATATATTTGTCAGTTTGTTCCTGTATACTTAGAAAAAGGTCTGGAGCCATGCACGCCAACCTGCTCACAGTGGTTACTGGGGAGTGGAGAGGGTCTGAGGGACTCTTACTTGTGACTCTTACAAACTTCTGTACCACATGATTTTTTTTACCCACAGTTTTCCTAATTTTTAAAATACTGATGTGTTTTCTTTAAAGACAAGCAACACAATTTGGCTTAACCAACTGAGCCACCCAGGTGCCCCTAGCAACACAATTTGGAATTCAGCAGCAGTGATTCAAGGGTTTAAATGGAGAGGCCACATTATAAAATGATACATATTTTCTTCAGCAGCTACGGACAGAATGAGCTGGAAGAATAAAATGAAGCAGTTAAAAATTCTTAGTGTTCACATTGCTCTCAAAAAAAAAAAATCAGAAAATGCCAACTACTTGCCTGGGCCCCCAAGAAGTTGCTCAAGGTAAAAGAGTAAAGCAAAGCCCTTCTCATAGGGAACTGAAGAATATGCCACATCAGGGTCCACGTTCGTCAGATCGACCACAAGCTTGGTGTAAGGATGTGTATCTCCAAAAGTCTTTATCTGCAAGGCGCAGAATTAGAGGAATGTTAAACACGAAGACTGGTTACTACCAAGCAAGCCCAGAGGCATCACTTTAGGATAGACTAGAACTTAAACTGAGAGGCTAGAAATTGTAGGGCATGTGAGCATAAATTTTTGGAAGTCTATTAATGGAATGGCTACTTGTGTCATGTTCCATAATATTTCCTGCCCCAAAGTAGGTTTTATATAAAAAAAACTAGAGAAACGTTTCAATTCCTGCTCAGCAAATCCAGCCTTCAGGAGGGAGCACTCAAAAATGACATAAGTATATACCAAATAAATTCAAACTAAGTAACTGACTTACATTAATTATAAAGACCCAGTGAGGTCCTGCTGGTCACGAACATGACCTTTCACAGCATAATGACTCGCACGTATCAATAGACTATTATCCCAGGATCTGGTCGATTTTCCACACCTGTAAAAATGGCTTTCTCATCGCTACCTCGTAAAGCTAGTTTACAAGCCACGCTGAAGGCCTGCACGGCCCTGGACGAGCGCTCTTCACAGCATGACTCACTTACCGAATTCTGCAGCTCTCCCCATCCTCCCAGAGCATGAAAATGCCTGAACTTTTCACCAAACAGTCGTCCACAAATGTGGCGTTCCAAGTACACAGTATGTCCTTCGTTTAACCTGAAAAACATTTTTTGGTTGCAAATAAAAAGCAGTGACACAGCTGAAAGGAAAGAGCATTTCAATGAACAAGATCGTTCCCTTTGGCTTTCCCACCGAGTAAAGCGTTGTAAAGCACAGACACTGCAGTCAAAGCAGATTGCCTGTGTGGGTATTCCGCATTCCGTTCAGAACAATGGGAAGCCGGGCCCAGCAGATAGATGGCGAGGGGAAAATCAAGCCACGGTTCTTGTTTGACATGCCCGCCCGTGTATTAAAATGTGACCATACCGGGAACTAAATAACAAGCACAAGCTGAGTCCCCTGCTCTCCCTAACATTGTGACAAGGGTTGCAGAATTTTTTTAAAACTGTCTATCAGACATGATAATAAAGAAAAACAAGATGTTTCCACAAAATAATTCAGAGTGCCAGGAGGTAAGGAAAGAAGTTAATAACAAGGACCAGTAAAGAAATAATAATAATAGGGGCGCCTGAGTGGCTCAGTCGGTTAAGTGTCTGACTCTTGGTTTTGGCTTAGATCTTGACCTCACGATTTCTTTTTCTTTTTTTTTTAAAAACTTTTTTTTTAATAGTTTATTTTCAAATTGTTTTCCATATAACACCTAGTGCTTCTCCCCACAAGTGGCCCCCACCATGACCATCACCCTCTTCCCTCCCTCCCCCTCCCCCTTCAGTCCATGGTTCATTTTCAGTATTCAGTAGTCTTTCATGATTTGTGTCCCTCACTCTCCCCAGCTCTCTTTCCCCCTTCCTCTCCCTATGGTCCTTCGTTAGGTTTCTCTCATTAGACCTATGAGTGCAAACATATGGTATCTATCCTTCTCTGTCTGACTTATTTCGCTTAGCATGACACCCTCAAGGTCCATCTACTTTCCTACAAATGGCCATATTTCATTCTTCCTCATTGCCATGTAGTACTCCATTGTGTATATAAACCACATCTTCTTGATCCATTCATCAGGTGCTGGACATTTAGGCTCTTCCCATGATTTGGCTATTGTTGACAGTGCTGCTAAGAACATTGGGGTACATGTGCTCCTATACATCAGCACTCCTGTATCCCTTGGGTAAATCCCTAGCAGGGCTATTGCTGGTTGACCTCACAGTTTCTAAGTTCAAGGCTTGTGTCAGGCTCTGCGCTGACAGTATGGAGTCTGCTTGGGATTCTCTCCTCCCCCCCCCACCCCCCCACCCCAGCCCCAGCACCTTTCTCTCTCAAAATAAATAAACTTAAAAAAAAAAAGAATAATAAAAAAAAAACTTACCAAAAGTGGTCCCAAGTTTTGTTGGTCACTAGATTCCCTGTCCAACTATGAGATATTTCATGTGCAATAACCTAAAATGGAAATGATTCGTGGTAAATACTGGAAGGGATTAGTAATGAAATTGATCACTTTAATCTAAACTCCATAAGGAAGCACTCTAAGTCTTTTAATTCCACGTTCAACTTTTTTTTTAGATCAGCTGAGATTTCAGGGAGTTGTTTCAGCAAATGAATCATAATTTGGCCAAAGACAAAAGTACAGTTAAAAAAAAATTAGAAACAGGGGTGCCTGGGTGACTCAGTCAGTTAAGCATCTGACTTCGGCTCAAGTCACTTTGGTCATGATCTCACAGTTCATGGCTTTGAGCCCTGTAGAGGGCTCTGTGCTGACAGCTCAGAGCAGAGAACCTGCTTCAGATTCTGTATCTCCCTCTCTCTCTGCCCCTCCCCTGCTTGTGCGCTGTCTCTCCCTCTCTAAAATGAATAAACATTAAAAATAATAAAAAATAAGAATCAAAAAAATATTTAGAAGATATCAAATGGATATATCACTCCATTAAGATGTATTTCATAAACATATGAAGATCAGCCATAAAATGTTATGAAGTCTATTAAATCTAACTGTTAATGTACCAACAATCCCCAAATTATCTTTTATAGCCATACCTTCAGTGTAACAATACAATGGATATTTTAGAAAAATCAGTTGACTTAATCGTTTTTGAGGGTAAGACCATGATAATAAATTTTAACTTACATTGGAGAGTGACTTGTCTCCTGCCTAAAAAAGAAGAAAGTTACCTTAGTATTCAAATTATAGACTATATTTAAAAGACTGTCTACATCAGGATGTGCTGTGGCATTAATAGTCTACTGTATTTCTACTATGGCACTCCAAAAGGTATGTATTGTGAAAATAAAACAAAAATGCTGGACTAAAAAAATAGCGTAATGCTTTCTCTCCCTCATCTCAGGAATTTTTCCAGGACCAGAAGGCCAGTATATTTATCTCTGATTAACTTCTGGGAAACATTTCTCCTACTTCTATTTTTTATATCTGCTCTAATTTCTCTCATGTACATTATTCTTTTCTTATTGCCACAGCATATTTAAGAAAAGTCGGCAGTGATTTAAAGCAGCTTACAAAGGCATGTGAACTATAGCTACATTCTGTAGGTCCACTCCTTCACTATACATGCATGGTCAAGCGAGCTTCTGTTTGTTTTGCTGTACAAGTAACTATACACCAAGTGTAAATGGCCTAATTTCTCCATCTGGATACATCATTCATCAATAGATTATTGTTACACAGCCTTCCCTCCCCCAACATCCCCACACACCTTGGACCTAATATTCTTTTCTCCCTAATGGCCAAATTATTTTATTTTGAAAAATAAGATGATGAAGATAACCATAATAAACAATAAAGTCAGGAAGAAGAGTTATATAAATAAGAAAAATATGCTTTTAAAATACATATTATTAGGAATCTAAGGCTTTTTGTGTTTAGCTTTATGTCTGGGGAGAACTCAGTTTCAAAGGAAGAAATATTTGCACTTACCAGCAGGGTAGGAGTTACAAAAGTGAGGCAAGGATTTTCCATGCCGCCGTAAGGGAAGGACAGTGGCAGGACTAACAGGTCATACTGCCCCCATACGTACGGTCCTCCCAGATCTTCTGCAATTTTAAGCATAGATTCAGTCTGGAAAATTAATGCATATTTATTTTTATGTCTTAGTCACTACAATATTGGATTTCTTAAAAGTGTATGTTGCTTTCTATGAAGATTATGAGTTAATATGCTCATTTTAAATGATACTGACACAAAAAATGTAGCAACTGCAAATTCACATAAAATAAGGTGTATTTGATTCTTTTACTATATTACTTAACACCATAACATTTCATCCTTAAAGCCTTAAATCTATTGGCTACCACGAGTATTAAAAAGGGTAACTATATGACCAACCTCAGAAAATTCATAAGCAGACTTTTCCACCTGCTCTTTCTCAGACCATACCAGTGTTCTTGGGCCAATCCTCCTGCAAAATTAAAAAGCTTAATAAAAGTGAAATTCAAGACAACTGACTTCCCTGGTTCTAGGAAAGAGCTAAAGTATTGTACACAAATCCTTACAGTAGTAGCATGATTTACCGTGTGCTTATGGGGAGGAGGTGAGCTTAAATGGCTGCTGAGAGATTCAAACTGGTTATTGCATATGCACCATAAATATGCAGCTCTAGAAGGAGGCACGGACTAAGCCAAATGGAAAGTGAGACATAAGTGCTCCCAAAGGTTCCTTTATTGGCGCCGGTAAGAAATTTGGGGATCTAGTTTCCTCCCACGACCTCCCAACTATAGAAACCCTGTCATGGCTCAGTCAGAGGTTATTCCAGAACAGGGGCAGATGTAAACTTGGTTATGCATTTGCAGGTTGAACACTCATATAAGAAGAAACAAGTAGAAAAACAAGGAAATCATGTCACATGCTGCAACGTGGCTGAACCTTGAAGATATTATGCCCAATAAAACAAGCCAATTACAAAAGAACAAATATTCTAGGATTCCACTCATGAGGTATCTAAAGTAGTCAAACTCATCGAAACAGAGCAGAATGCTGGTTATCAGAGTCTGGAGGGACATAGAAATGGGAGTTGTTTTCTAAAGGGCATAGAGTTTCAATTTTGCAAAATGAAACAGTTTTGAAAATCTGTTTCACAACAATATGGATATGGGGCACACTACTGACTACTGAGCTGTACATGTATAAACGGTTAAGATAGTAAATTTTGTGGGTTTTTTTAAGCCACCATTTTAAAAAAAGAAGAGCGGTGGCTTGGTGGCTCAGTCAGTTAAACTTCTGACTTCGGCTCAGGTCATGATCTCACGGGCCGTGAGATCAAGTCCCGCGCTGGGCTCTGTGCTGACAGCTTGGAGCCTGGAGCTTGTTTCAGATTCTGTGTCTCCCTCTCTCTCTGACCCTCCCCCCAGTCACACTCTGTCTCTCTCTGCCTGTCTCTCAAAAAACAAACATAAAAACAATTTTTTAAAGGAAGAAACAAATCTAACTATATATATCACTTACATAGGGCTAGAACTCAAAAATATTTTTTTCATCTAAATTTCATTTTAAAAATTTTATGCAACATCAAACCCCAAACAACAAGATTTTGCCTCGGTGTCCTGTCCCAGGAAGGCGGTGGATTCTAGGTTGTTGATTCTCAAACTTTAATGTGCATATGTGCATAATATGCACAGAGATGATCTGGGAAGCTTGCTCGTCTGCAAACTTTGATTTAGTAGGTCTGGGATGGGGCCCAAGAATTTGCGTTTCTAGCCAACTCCCAGGTAATGCCAAAGCTATTGGTTTCTAGACCACACTGAGTAGAAATGGTAACTCAAGTTATCTAACACCTTTAAAGAGATCAGCTGCCCATTTAATTTTCAGTTGCCTAGTAGTTACACTTAAAAAAGCAAAGTAGAAGCAGAGATATTTTACATTCTTTTTTTTTTCATACTAAGTGTTTAGAAATCCAGTGACTATTTCACACTTAAAGCACATCTCAGGCCTATGTGGTTAGCGACTGTTGCACTGGACAGGACACATCTATGCTGCACGGGCTGCAAAGTCAGAGTGCCTGGATCTGGGTCCTGGCTCTGACGTCTCCCAGTGGTGTGACGGAGAGCCAGTTCTTCAAACTCACGGGCATCAGTTTCCTTATTGGTAAAATGGGGAAAAAACCCTCAGATCTACTCCACAGAGATGTGAAGGTCCCCTGCAATAACACACGGGGGCTGGCACGAAAGAAGACCTCGTCGTGGCCAGCCGCTGTCACAGTTACTGTAGTTCTCATTGAGGGAGTGCTTCCTATAGGCCAGGAACTTTACATAGGTCCGTTAATCCTCACAAAAACCCTTTGAGGTACATTTCATTCTAGAAAGCTTTTAGGTGAAGGAAATGAAACTCAGAGGTGAGTAGCCCAAGGGTGTAGACAGTAACAGTTGGTGCTAGAATCTGTGTTTGCTTGACTTCTCCATCTTGTCCGTGTTTCTCACAATTTAAAGAATGTGATTACTGCAGATATTCTTAATTGTTGGTTGTTTAGAAATAAGAACTAAAAAAAACATTAAGAAGGAAGGCCACTCTAGCTATTGGTAAAATTTTGTTATAAGTATCTTTTGTTTCTGTAATATTTATAGGCTTCTAAGTGCTTTAAAACATTTTACCTTACTTCTTTTGCATAACCACCTACGCGGTGGGAAAGGGAGATACTGTAAGTTCAAGGATGGGGAAATGGGAGATTATGCGAAGTGACTTGTTCAAACTTATATTTGAATCTCTAAAGGTAAGAGCATGCTCAATACAGAATACTTGGAAAATATGAAGAGTGACTGGTAAACACTTTTTAATTTAAAATTAGTTACTATTTACATTTTATAATTAGACTTAACTTTTTCCGGAGCTGTCAGCTTGGTGTCTTGAGAAATGCACAAATGAGCTATAGGTTAATCCTGCCAGAGATTCAAGATGCCTAAAGTTTAGCCTTTTCATAAACTTTAAAATTTGTTCAAAAGCTCACCTGCTTTCTAAAGCTCCAACAACTAAAGCGATCAGGTAGCAGGGGATCGGAACCTAAAGGGAGCAAAAAACCAAACAAAACACACACACACACACACACACACACACACACACACTCAAATTAGTGCTTAAAAATATTACAGTGTAAGTCAATTCATATTTAAAAGGAAATAAATTCCTTTCAAATTTCACAGTTCTCATTTTTAGGGGGTCAAATAGTTCAAAATTGTGAGGTAAAACATTTCAAAACATCTATTTCTCCTTTATTTTACTAGTAAGGACAGATTCTGAAATGTGAAAATCATGATTGCACATAGTATTACATGTTCTATTTCAAGCATTTCTCAAAAAGTAGCCTGAGAGAAGGAACTGTGCTTTTTTCTCTTACGTTTTTCAGTTTCTTTCCTTGATGTAAAACAATTTTTTACTTTCTTTTTTAAAACCACTCCTGGTATATTTGAGAGACATATAAAAGAATCCAGCAATAAGAGATGCTGAGGGTCTGGCAGCCTGGAGTCCCAGAAGCTGGTGTGGGAGCAAACCTGTCCGCTGTGGCCCAATTACATGTTCTGTGAAGGAGGTCAGTTAAAAACATGCATAGGGCGCCTGGGTGGCTCAGCTGGTTAAGTGTCCGACTTCGGCTCAGGTCATGATCTCACTGCTCGTGGGTTCAAGCCTCGTGTCGGACTCTGTGCTGACAAGTCAGAGCCTAGAGCCTGCTTTGGATTCTGATCTCCCTCTCTCTCTCTTTGCCCCTTCCTGATTCACGCTCTTGTTTCTCTTTCTCTCTCAAAAATAAATACACATTAAAAAAACCTAAAAACACTATGTACACACATACATAATTCATCAAAGGTCAAAGATGCAAGTCAGATTACCAACTTAAATTACACAGAATTTTAACCTTAGGGACTGTAATCTGTCAGAGAGTAGTTTGTTTGTTTGGGTTTTTTTTTTTTTTTTTTGTCTAATATAGCTCTTCCATTTATAAACAGTAAATAACAACGTGCCTGCTCTGTGGTACCAGGGCGGGCAAAAGAGTAACTTAAAATAACAGAAAACCTGCTGCTAACTGGGACGGGAGAGAATGGGATCGGGCCATGCTCCCCACTTTGCTCAGCCAGCAACCCCTTTGTTTAGTACAACTCTGTAAGTAGAACACAACATTTTAGAGTCACAAAAGAAAAAGAAATGAAGAAAAAAGACAGAAGCTGCTTTCTAAATTCTGAATATTTCAAGAGTGATTTTGCTCTCTGGGTGAGTAAAAGCTATTGGTAGTTCACCACCAATGAAACCAAAACTTTAGACCCAAAGAACTTACCTTTTGGCTGAATTTATAGATTTTCCTGCTCGGGTCCTCTGGGTCAGGTTCTTCTCCATCACGAATGGCACTCATAAGTGCCACCAATTCTTTAGGAACAGACACCTAATCAAGAAGAGAAGTCATTTCCAGTTATGAATAAAAGATACTATGTATCTTAAACTTCGTATGTAAAATAACGTATTCTCCCCCGCTTAACAAATGCAATAGACGATGGGTGTGTGCCTATCAGGTTTATATATAAAGTTAGCAATATAGAAAACTGGCTTCTCTCAACAAAATGTGAAGGATCTAGCTATCCATTCAGCCAGCCATGTTAAGAGTGTTACGTAGGAGCTAGATTAAAATTCCAGCTGTGCTACTTATCAACTGCATGCACTGCTGGAATCAAGGACCATCCCCTCAGTATTAATGATCGAGCAAACATACAATCCAAGTTCTAGACTTTCATGTTCTTTTGCATGGCCCAGTGTTTAAAGCTATTTCTGGGGCAGATACAGAATCAGAAGTTCCAAAAACCTGCCACAACAACCACAATTCTAGAGCTGAACAGCATTCAGGAAATAATTTGGTTCTGCTTCCTCCCTCTGTGTAGACAGTGATGTTATACAGATGAGACCACCTTGGTCATGAGGTCATAAGACTTGCCCCAAGTCATCAGTTGGTAAGTGGTAGAGGTGAGCCTAGAACCTGAGATTCTGTGCCTCCAAGTACATAGTTTTCTATAGGTGTGGTTTGCTCATGGGATGCTCTCAGAATCAGGAAGGCCCCATAAAGACAGCTTGGTCCTCAATTCTATTTGCTTGGTCTAAATAGGTCTGGCCTGGGACCTAGGATGTATGTATGTATGTATTTAATA
This sequence comes from Suricata suricatta, assembly GCF_006229205.1. NCBI lineage: Eukaryota > Metazoa > Chordata > Mammalia > Carnivora > Herpestidae > Suricata > Suricata suricatta. The sequence continues at coordinate 23,877,592 of NC_043709.1, read as the reverse complement.
TTATTTATTTAGTAATATTTACTATTACAGTCCTTTTTGAAAAAGGACTAGCAGTACGTATGACAAGAATAAGATGGAAATATACTCAGATAAGTCTGCAATATATGCCTGTTAGGATACCTAGACAGAAGTTTATGTGGCTATAGAGCACATTTCTAGAACCTTTAATCCTGCAAATGTTAATTTTTAAAAGTTAGAAGACATTGTCCTCCAAATTCTTGCTTTGAGGTCCAGAATTCTGAAATTCTTTCATAGTCAAAATAGTACCCATTTCCTTTTATTACAGTTTTGTTCAAAACTGCCTTTAAAAGAGATGCAGGGGCACCTGAGTGATTCAGTTGGTTAAGTGTCTGACTTCGGCTCAGGTCATGACCTCACAGTTAGTGAGTTTGAGCCCGTGTCAGGTTCTGTGGTGACAGCTCAGAGCCTGGAGCCTGCTTCAGATTCTGTGCTTCCCGCTCTCTCTGTCCTTCTCTCTCTCTCTGTTTCTCTCTCTCTCAAAAAAAATGTTAAAAAAATTAAAGAAAAAGAACTTATTTAAAAGAGAGATGCAGGTAGATCATGAGACACAGGATCTTGGGACTGTAAATTCAGCCCCACGTTGGATGTAGAGATTATTTAAAAATAAAATCTTGAGAGATACAAAATGAGGAACCCAGCTTCTTTGTTACATAGTTCATATAGAATTTAATTAAGTAAAATATTACTAACCATAAAAATCCTACTATTATCTCTGCTTATCATTTCTACCTCATTTACTTACATGAGTCATTTAATTTAGTTAATAATTTGTGATACTCACCTCGGCACTGTAGGTTAGTTTCACAGAAGGAGTGTCCTGGCAGGGAAGAATTGCTCTGCAATGGATGGCCTGAGGGGCGGGGGCAGGAAGAAAAAGAGAAAGCTATACCCTTTTCTTATAAATCAAGTCATTAAGAAATCAGCACTGTCCTTAGACACATTCTTTTTAAATATACGTCTCAAATTTTCTCAGATCTTTGGAAGTAGGAAAAACAGACTCATAGGACAGAAAAGTCTGATTTTCCATTTTAATGTATGGCCGATTGTCACATTTTGGTTGAAGCATGAAGCAACATTAAACATTGTTTGCTACTCTCTACTTCTAGTAACAGCCATGCCCAGTGAGAAGCTGTCAGGGACCCTGAGGAGAAAAGGCTCTTTGGTGAAATAAAATTGAGAACCATGCATTCTACATCCCTGTCTTAATGAGTCATTTGGAACATGAGCCTCCTGAGGACTCTGAAAAGACCTACTGTAAAGACACCTGTTTGGATTCTTACAACTGTTTTTCACAGGGAACTGTTTTCCTCTGGTCAGTTATTAACGTCTCATGGGGCAGTTGTGTTCTGAGGAAAACAGCTTGAGGGATGTCACTAGAGCCTTGACATTTCAATTTGGCAGCAAACTTCGAAAGTAAAAACTAAGAAAAGGAGGGAGAAAGAACAGCCTACCTCAATACCATCTAGACAGATTCATTCACATGAGATGTAGTATTTTTCTGCTTCCCCATCCGTCATGAATGCCAGTTCCATCAAGAAGAATGGCCAGAGTATCTACAGTTTTGTGCCCCGGCCTACAAACCACTCTGGACTGACTGCTGTGAGCAAAGCAGCACCCGCCTCCTTGAGGCGGTCCCCTGAACTTGAAGGAGTAGGGACGCTCACATCTCTGTCTGAACTTGACTTGCTCCCACTGTATACTTCCTTACAACCCCCAAACTCTAGCCCTTTTCTCTTCTGATTTAGTAGATTCTTCAAATATTGGGGATCCTAAATGACCTCTAGATGGATTATGTAGGACTAGAAGAACCACCCGATTCTCCTAAAACAGGCCTCTACAACCATGCCTTTAGAGTCCCTTAATGATCTCTCATTGGGTGACTCGGTAGTGCCAAAGGGGTTTGGACGAGGGTCTCACTGGAAAAGCCCACACCCACGCACATGTGCAGAGAGCAACTGGAGCAAACTCGTCAAACAAAACCACGCCCATGTTTCCCATTAACTGCAGTCATCTCTTAATGTGGCTGCAATCTCTTCCTGTATTTCCAACACTGTTGCCAATAAGAAGTGGAATATCATATTCAAATTTCGCATCCTTGTGACTCTCAAATCTTGCACGTCTTGTCAACTTTAGATTATGGACATTCTAAAAGAGGTACTGACTGAAAGTCAGTTTCTAAGAGAGCGTACACCTTGTGCCTAGAAAACCGTATCTCTTTCAGATTACTGAACTAAGGGCTTCTTGGATTAAAAAGGTATTCCAATTGCCAACAGAAAGCAAACATGTCTATTCTGTGTTCCAATAGTGCTTCCTTTTTTATAGACTTGTATTCAAATTTGACCCCAACATAGTATCTATCCCAGAGGAATACTGAGAGGCTAGAGATTGCAAAGTACCTAACACAGTGCTTGAAAATACAGTAAGTGTTTAATGAAGTCAGTTCCTTTCATTGTAAGTTATATGATTACTATCAGACTTAGGTTTTTTTCTTTTTAGAAGATAGTTTGATATGTATTATGCTTGTGACAGATTGTCTCTAATTATAGGGTTCTTTATTCTTATATTTTATTATTTATTTATTTAATTTTTTATTTTTATTTATTTTAATATAATTTATTGTCAAGTTGCTAACATACAGTGCATAAAATGTGCTCTTGGTTTTTGGGGTAGAGTCCCATGGTTCATCACTTCCATACAACACCCAGTGCTCATCCCAACGAGTGCCCTCCTCAATGCCCATCACCCATTTCCCCCTCTCCTCCACCCCCCTACCCGCCCTCAGTTGGTTCTCTGTATTTAAGAGTCTCTTATGGTTTGCCTCCCTTCCTCTCTGTGCGTAACTATTTTCTCCCCTTCCCTCCCCCATGGTCTTCGGTTAAGTTTTTCAAGATCCACATATGAGTGAAAACAGATATGTGTCCTTCTCTGACTGACTTATTTCCATCCACGTTCTTAGTTTTTAAAGAAAAATAGTTTAAATCATGTCATTTTAACAGTACGTTGAATATATTTATGTAACACACACAGCTGTAAATGTGTAAGAAGAATCTGGAATGGCTGCAAACCTAATTCAGTGGTGGTTACTTCTGGACAATGATGTCCACAGAAGACTGAAAAATCTGATCTTTCACTTTCCACTTCTTTACTACTAACATTTTTCATAACCAGTACATACTACTTTTGCCTCATTAATTTTTTCCTTTCTATTTTATAATCATTTCTTGGGTGTCCACTCTAGGATGCCAAGTTCTGTGCCAGGTCATGGGGATAAAAATATCAATATGACCGGAGCGCCTGGGTGGCTCAGTCAGTTAAGCATGCGACTTCAGCTCAGGTTATGATCTCGAGGTTCATGGGTTCGAGCCCCGCATCAGGTTTTGTGCTGACAGCTCAGAGCCTGCAGCCTGTTTCAGATTCTGTGTCTCCCTCTCTGCCCCTCCCTGTCTCAAAAATAAATAATTAAAAAAATTAAAAAAAAAACCCAATATGACCTAGATAGTCCACTTCAAGGGAACATGATTTCAAACTGAAGGGAGTTCCTTTTTAAAAGTAATATATGAATGTGTTAATAATGAAAGATATCAATGAAAATACATGTTTTTATAACATACGTTAAAATGCTATCTTAGCTAAGACCTGAGACCACTGTCCATTTTGCTTCATTAAACTGAATGTGCTGGGAACTTTATGAAAAATGAGTCATTCTGGATCTCTTTTACCTGGCACTGACTGAAGAGATAGGGGTGTTCCTTCCCAGAAGTTTGTTCAGGAGTGAGCCACTGAAGAGCAGAAGATTTTGGAGACGTCTCAAAAGAAATTTCTATAACGAGTTCTTGATTTCTGTATGTAACACACAGATATATTAGTAGTGTAAAATTCAACCTAACTAAAGTTTGAATTCATAATACACAGAGTATATACTACTATACATAATATTTTATAAGGTCTCATTACTGATGGAGAATAAGCTCTAGGAATGCTGCATCCTAAGTAGGTCAAGTTTGCATCTCACGTTCTTACCTGGATGGCAGCTTCTGGGTCCGTTTCACTCCACCACGCTACCTGCTTATGAAGACGTAGCAGGAACTAATACTCATGGAGTACACTACTGTGTGCCACATACTTTGGGCTTGTGGTATCATGCAATCTTCTATGAGAGTGGGAAAGTGGAAGAAATAATTTTGGAACTGTGACTACCACAGCGGTGGATGCCAGAGCGTGACACAGACTCGTACTGGCTTGCAAACTTACTGGACGGGTCAAGACACTGAGACACCTGGAGAGTCATTTTTATGTCTGCTGAATCCAGTAATCAGAAATGTGTGCTTGCTTTTAATCTCTTCTTCCTAGAAATCCATTTTGGTTGCACTTTATTGCAAATTTTATAAAAGAATCGGCCTGTGACAGATTGGAAATACCAAGAACTGGCCCTTTCCCTTGGAGAGTTTGAGCAGCACTCATAGTGAGGAAATAGCCAGAGCCCTGGAGACTGGCAGCCGTGCCTGTGTCTGAATCCTAAATCTATGACCTACTGCTTTAGTGAACTTGGGTGAATTATTCGACTACCCTCTGCCAGTCCTTTGTCTGCAGAAAGAGGTCAATGATATCTATCTCGCAAGTTACATGTGGTTGTTTCTTTTTCTTAAACAGGAAGAGGAAGCATGAAAATACTGGCCACTGAAAGGTAGGGGTAGATCACTCTTATTTTAGGCCAATGGTCTTCCACCCTTTCTCCCCTTCCCAATTTATCAATATGACAATCGTGGCTGTCACTTTTTTGAATAAGTTTCTTTATTTCTCTGAGGCTCCCTTTTCTCATCCGTAAAATGGAAATCATACCACAAACGGTTACTATAAGGATCAGGTAGATTATCTAAATTAGGTAAGTTAGATAAAAGTATCTAAAGCATTATCTCAAGACTGGTATACAGAAACGGTTCTGTTTGTCATTGTCATTATTGTAATTATAAAAGTGGCTGGCCTCTGGGGAGAAGGTGGAAAATGTGCAGCTTGTAAAAGTTTCCCAGGTGATCCTGAAATGCCTCCTTAGGGTGGCATGCTCCCATCATCACTCCAGGTATTGGTAAAATGATCAGGAAAGAAGTAACAGTTACCGAACCTCCTATTCTCGGGTATTTTATACAATGAGTTTCTTTAGTGTCTTAAGAACCTATAGTTTTTACCATAAGCTTTAATCTGAAGAGATCAGTAAGAGCACCAGTCACTACCCATACACAAACTAGAAATAAGAAAGGAAAATTCTACATTAAAAATACTTCTTCTCCATTATTTAGCTATGTAAAAGAGAAAGATAATAACATGCATACTTGCTCAGAGCAATAGGAAGAGAGATTTCCATTGGTGATCCTTTGTAACTTTGTCTTTCTCCAAGAGCATATTTGACTTCTTGTCCATTGATGACCGCTTTTTCTATCGTGAGGTCCTTTGTATCCAAAATCTAGAATTAAATTCGTATTTTTAAATGAAAATTGTTTTATATACACTAGAGAAAACTAACATTAGTTATGGGTTGACCATAATGATTACAGAGTAGAACTACTTGCTCATAGAGAGTAAAATATAGAGTGAAATTACAAGAATTAAAGAAGACAAAAGTTAGTGTAGGTCCCGTCTCTTGGGCCTCTAAGCTTCCTGAAAAATGTCTGGTTCTAAAGTTTGCATATATACCATTAGGTAATTCCAGGATCATCACACAAATTTGAGGTTTTAAGTGTAAGTCAAATCTAATTTAAAATGCCCTTGCTCCTTCCCTAAACGTAACTTCCCTGCTATGAAAAAAATTCATCTCGAACTTAAATGTTTCTTTCATTACCATTCCTCGATGTATCTCACCATATATTTCTTCCTGGAATCCTAATTCTTTTGTACTTGCATCTACCCCCAAATTAAAACAAACCCTGGCACTTGCTGGGCAAATAAGCCATACGTCCCTGGAAAAAGCCCAGCCTGGTGAGGCAGCTCCTATCAAATGACCTGCCGGGGACTGGAGAGGGTCTCTGCTTGCCATGGCCATTAAGGAAAACTGCTTGGGACAGGATGAAAGCAGCAGCAAGTGTCCCATAATCCTCCATGCAAGCCCTAGACCATACCTTTCATTATCTCCCAACTAGTCCCTTGCTCTAGAATATTCAACCTTCCTATGCCACAAGGCTGTTTCCAAACAACCTAAACAAGTCTCCCAATGTTACTGTTTAAACTTCACTCGTTCCTTCTGCTCTGATAACTACTTATTTGTCTCCTTCCTTTTTTTTGAAGTTTATTTATTTTGGGGGGGCAGAGACTGCGTGTGTGCGAGAGCATGAGCAGGGGAAGGGCAGAGAGAGAGACAGAGAGAGGCAGAGAGAGAAAGAATCCCAAGCAGGCTCCATGCTGTCAGTGCAGAGCCTGATGTGGGGCTTTAACTAACAGACCTGAGATCATGACCTGAGCTGAAATCTAGAGGCAGACATTTAACCTACTGAGCCACCCAGGCGCCCTGTCTCCTTCTTTTCTTAAACTCTGGGCAACCCATGACTGCTACTTCCTCTTCCTCATCAGTCTCCCCTCCTTTCCCCCTCTTCGGTCTGGCTCCTCATCCTCTACTACTGAAAGGGCAGGGCACACCTCCTGATTGAGAGGTCTTTTCTGCTCAGTAATCTGACTCTGTCCACTTATAGCCCTTATGGGCCACCTCATCGATTTGAAGTCCTTTCCTTGGCTTCTTTGACTTTATACATAAATGGTTTTCCTCCTTGTCTGATGCCATTTCCTCCACCTCCTTTCTACTCCTAAAAATGGCTATGTCCCAATGTTCTAGCTTTGATCCCTTGATTTTCTTACCATATTCATCACTCCCTCATTCTCACTCATCCCGTATCATCAACCAATACCTCTGTTTTGATGACAACAGTCTGTTTCTTCAGTTGTTACCCCTTCCCCAGGACTGCCGCTGGGTTTCTTAGTTGCCTGCTTGGCAATTCCATGGGAAATATTGCCTCATATTCAGTGGGCTTCTAAAAATTCTAAAAACGAAGCTACCTGAATGTCTTGAAAATCAGTTCTCTCCCTTTATTTCTGTTCTGTTAACAAAATTCTCAAGGTGCCTAAGGCTTGGGACATTCCAATCATCCACAATTGATCCCACTTCCCAATCCCCCATAGCCAATTAACACGTTTTTCTTTCACGCTGGCCTCATACTGTCTTCTCTGTCCTTCTACCACCGCTGTCGGCCAGACCTGCCTCAGAACCGCCTGTGGTCTCATCTCCCTGCGTCTGGCATCTTTCTACCGAAGTCTGGCTGCAGTAGCACGGGGAGCTAGAAGATCAGCTGCTTCTCTTTCAAGTTGGCTAACTGAATTATAAACTCAGGAAGAGTCACAAGGGCAGTCATTAATTTGATTCCTACATCTCTAGAATCAGTGATCTTTGGTTGGAAAGAAATTTCCATTCTGGTTTGATTTTTTTTTTAAAGCAGCCAGATTGGTTAGGGGAGCCACCTGTTTCCCTGCTAACAGGTCATTATTCCTTTTGGGTTGCTTTCTTCTCAACCATCGCCCTTACTCTAAATTAATAGAACTGACTTATTTTCTCACACTTGCATATTCAGAGTATTTGGTTTTATTAGAGTTATATCTTTTTTAAAAAATGTTTTTATTTATTTTTGGGAGAGAGACAGAGCATGAGCAGGGGAGGGACAGAGAAAGAGGGAGGCACAGAATCGGTAGCAGGCTCCAGGCTCCGAGCTGTCAGCACTGAGTCCCACATGGCGCTAGAACTCACAGTGAGATCATGACCTGAGCTGCAGTTGGATGTTCAACTGAGTCACCCAGGTGCCCCTAGATTTATATCTTCTTAAGAATAAGAAGGTTACTCCTTTGTGCCTTCATATTCTATTACCGATTTCTGGCTATCTGATTTATTTTAAAAGCTTAATTTGAGTATCTATGTATGTAACTACTCATGTTTATACTCCTTTTATAACCAAAAGGATGAATCAACTGGCTCATTTCCCGGAGGAACATATTCTATTGTCTGTATTGCCTAAACTTTTCAAATCTATTCAGAATCAGAAGAGTCAGATTGTTATGACTATTTTTTAAAAAATGTTTTTCATATCCACTGTACTTAATATAGTAGTTGGTCCAAATCCCTCCTATAGCATTTATTGTACCATATTATATTGATATGTTTTCTCTACTAGATTGAGAGTTTAAAAACACAGAGAATGCTAATTAGGTTTGCATTCCCAGAGTCCAGCACAGTGTCTGAAAAATAGTAGATATCAGTCGATACCATGCATGAAGCATGTGTTTGGTGATATCAGCGTGAAGCGTTGATATCAGCATGAAGCAAGTGCTAACCCAAGAGACAAGAGAAAACACAGTGTTTAAGCCATATGTCTCAAGATCTTACCCTCAGCTATCATTCTCAAATTAAGAAATTCCCCTTCAAATTCCACTAATGTTATTAAAACAACTGATCAAAAATAGTAATGGGGGGGAAGGAAGCTGGCTAGTTGAAAAGTTGGAGTTAGTACTTTTCAACAAAGTTTTACTGAACACCAACTGTGTTTAAGGCCAAGATACCTATATGTAGTTGTAAGAAATGGACCTACTAATGGTAGGAAGTTACTAGGGATATAATTTACTGTATCTCACAGTATCTTCTTTGAATACCTCCAAAGCCAGTTATACTTCTAAGCAGTTGGCTAGATGCCATGGAATGTATAACTAATTCCCTTTTTGCATAAGCTGCTGGGAAGCTCCTCATTAAACCTTGCAACCCACTTCTTTTTTTTGTAGGACTTAATGCCATACATTTGGTTTCCCTATCCTTATTCTCTCTTCCTCCAAATTCTTTTTAAAAAGTTTTTTTTAATGTTTGTTTTGAGAGACAGAGCATGAGCAGGGAAGGGGCAAAGAGAGAGGGAGACACAGAATCTGAAGCAGGCTTCAAGCTCTAAGCTGTCAGCATGGAGCAAAATGGGGAGTCCAAACCCATGAACCATGAGATCATGACCTGAGCTGAAATTCCATGCTTAACTGATTGACCCATCCACGTGCTCTCTCTTCCTCCAAATTCTTAAATTATTTTTCATCTTATGTTTTTTTAGAGCAGACTCAAAATCTTTCTTCAACAAAGCATGGCTCTAAATTAAAAAGCTTCATGGGGCATCTGGGTGGCTCAGTTAGTTAAGCACTTGACTTTGGCTCAGGTCATGATCTCACAATTTGTGGATCTAAGCCCCACTGCAGGCTCTCTGCTGACAGCTCAGAGCCTGGAGCCTGCTTAGGTTTCTGTGTCTCCTTCTCTCTCTGCCCCTCCCCTGCTCACACACATACACATACACACCCCCCCTCAAAAAAAAAGAAAAAATAAAAAAAATTAAATTACAAAGTTTTATGCCTCAGTATTATGTCTCTATCTCCATTTTCTACTTGTTATTTGCAGGGTGCTCTAGTGAAAAAAAACATGGGGTTATTATTAAAACCGAAACCAAAACAGCACCTTGATTTGATTCCCAGCTCAGACATTTGCTTAGTGAAGACAGGAGGGTTTGCAGTCAGAATGGTCTGTGTTCACTTCCTGGCTTCTGCAACTTACTAGTATATGATCTTGGCCAAGACATTAAAATTTTTTTTTATTTATTTCTGAGACAGACAGAAACAGAGCAGGAGCAGGGGAGGGGGCAGAGAGAGAGGGAGACACAGAATTTGAAACAGGCTTGCAGCTGTCAGTGCAGAACCTGATGCAGGGCTCAAACCCACAAACTGGGAGATCACAACCTGGGCTGAAGTCCGTTGCCCAACCGACTGAGCCACCCAGGTGCCCCTTGGCTGAGACATTAAAACCTCTTTGAGCCACCAACTGACAGAACACCTAAAAAAACTGAAACTTTCAATACAAGAAACAAATGCTTGAAAGTTATCACAAATGAATACTAAACTTCAGTGCAAATAACCCAAAACTTCAGAAGGATTTTCAGAATAGCCGGGATTTAGTCCTAGCAGAGTTCCCTTAATATTCCCAGCATCAAGGACTCCAAGAATGAAGAGAGAAAGGACACCTGATGTCCTCACCCAGTACTGTCACTGGGTCCTCTCTTTTGGTGGGGCTGAGGTCCTCTCACTTTGTGGTACACTTAGCACATATAAAGTTTATGCACTGCATTCTAATTGAATTCATCCATTAGTTCATCAAACTAACATGTCCTCCACATGCTAAGAACCTGATATACAGCCAGGAAACATAGACCTACCTTCAAGAGTCTAATCTAGCAGAGGAAAGATGCTACCTTTGAATAAATAAAATCAAGCTCTTGGCCTCAAGTTGTTGTTATAAATAAGCAAACAATCACAAACAGTTGTCACTGTACAACTAGACTTCCTTGTATAAAATCTAGGCTCCAATTTACTAAACAGACATGCCAACCAGACATTCTGATTTAAACCTTAGTTCTCTCAAGATATGGGGAATGAAAAAAAACAATGGGCAAGTTTTCAGCCTGGGACGTTGAATGCACGTTCTTTTCAAAATTTAAGCGTTCTGTCTCCTGCTTCCTCAAGGATCAGAGTTCAATCTTTATTTTTACAAAACAGGTGAGAGTGCAAGGTCATATTATTCAGTGATAAACTATCAAAATCTATTGTCTTTTAATGAAAAGAGAGATTGCACTGATACGGCCAGTCCCACCAGGGCGAAGCTGCCTCCAATAAAAGATAGCATTAGACTTCAGGCAGAACAAAGTACAACCTACAAGGAAATAGGTATCTTCTTGCCTGTGATATTTATTTTCTTCCTTGTAGTATTTTTGGTGACTACATTTCAGTACATAGAGGAGTCCACCTAGTTTTCAAATCAGAATTAGTCTAGCAAGATGTCTACAAAGAGTAGTTTACCTGCTACATTAATTCATATTAATAAACCCCAAACACAGGCTTATTACACAATCAGGAAAGAGTCGTGAGAACACCCCAATTCTTATCTAAACTTGTAACTATACCCAATTAATCGATCCCAGTAATTTCCCATTATCAAGCCTACAAAATAAGGTGATCAGGTTGTTTAATGCTGTGCTTTAATAGATACCACAACACTCTATGCAAAATACAGTGGGGCTGGCCTTTCAAAGCCTTGTCCCTCTTATTTCTAAAATGCTCACCTATGAAACTCTTCAGGTGAAAGGTACAATCCAAATACTATCAATTTGAGTAAGAACACTGAAAACAAGTTATGTTGTACGGATAAAATAACTTTAAAATGTTCCATAAATCTAAAACTTTTTGTCACTCAAGTGGCTAGCGATCTTGTGAAAGTACATTATTTTCTAAGAAGCGCACTAACTACTCGCTCCTTGGAACCAACTATAACACAGTGCATCGAGCTACGCTAGGAAAGCCTAAATGGCCTACCCATCCTTTAAGTTATTTGAAGAGAAGGGTGTTAAGAATCAAAGGCAGAAGGACCATGACCCTGGAGAAAGGGCTGCGTCTATAGTTAGCAGAGACTGGAAATACCAAAGCAGTAAGTATGACGGGTCTGGAGCTGGAAATCCTAAGGGGCTTGAGAAGACCGGTAGGGAGACTGAGGGAAGGCTTCGATAGGTCTTTGGGTCCCGTCCTGCATTCGTGCAGGTTGAAATAAGGTGCCTGGTAGCAAAGGGTCGGATCAGCAGCCGCAGGACAAAGGGTGTGAGACTTGGAGGAGACTGTGGACTGAGGAAGGTGCGCTGGAGGCCGGAAGAAATCTGGGGCCGGAGGAGCGAGTTCTGGGCTACAGGCCGAGGAAATGGGGAGGCCACAGGGTAGTTAGGGAACTAGGATTACGGGGGAGGGAGGATTCGTGCTAAGGAAGCCTGAGCGCTGGGCGAGGAGCAGGGCGTGGATGGGGCCCTAGGATGTGCCCAGGGACTGGGGAGAGGTGTCTGGGGAGAGGGGCGCAGGAGAAGACACTTAGGTACTTAATCGGGCGAGTTGGGGCTGAGGAAAGGGAGGCTGAGAAATGAGCGAGAGCTGACGCGGTGGTGTGGAATGTGAGTTGATGGCTGCGGAGGAGTACGGAGAGATGCGACAGGCGGACCGAGGTGTGGAGCTGGGAAGGGGCGGCAGCGGGGAGAGGGACGCAAGGCGGGCGGCCGGGGAGAGACTGGCACTGGGCGCGCGTCCCACCGTACCAGGCTGCGCAGATTGTCCTCCTGAGACTGCACCGTGAGCGCGGCGGTGCCGGTCAGCACCCGGCGGGTGAAATCGACGCTGCAGCGCAGGTGCAGGTGCTTGGTCAGACAGACCGAAGCCGGAGAGGCCAAGGAGCACGTATCCACTACCTCAGGCATGGCTCTGGGGAGTCCCTCCGCACGCCGATGTGCACCCTAATACCCAGCTGCCAGACTGCGGGACTGAGAGTGAGAGGAGGGAGGGAGGGAAAGAAGAGCATGAGAGGCTCGTGGCGCCCGCCGGGAAGGGAAGTTTCTCAAAGTGAAAGAAGAGTAGGTTGCAGCGTGGCTGGAACTACAAGTTCCATGGTGCAGTGCGAGGAGGCGTGCGCTTTGCTCCCTGGGAGTGTGTGTGTGGAGGGGTGCTGGAGGACTGGGAACATTCCTGAAGGGAGAGGAAGAGGAGGGGAGTGGGGGAGCAGCTGGAGAAGGGGTGGGCCGACGGAAATGATCGCGAGTGCAGCGGGGAGATAAACTGAATGCTTCCATTTTAGTTCGTCCGAATTCGGTAGAAGTTGCAATGGCAATTGAAGAAGGTCAGGCGTATTCGTGGTAGCTGATAGTAAAGGGTAGGGTAAAAAGCAATAAGAAGTCTAGCAGAGGGCTCACTACCGTGCGAGTCCTCGTTAGTATAGTGGTGAGTATCCCCGCCTGTCACGCGGGAGACCGGGGTTCGATTCCCCGACGGGGAGGCACGTATAGCTCTTTTTTTTTTTCTTTTATAACGACCACGATGAAAATACACTTTCAAACATTTTAAAAGTTAGTACGGAAGAAATAATCAACGTCAAATTGCCTTTAAGCGTTACATTTTAAGAGTTCTTTGGTTGCTGGCTTGCCGTGGTGGCAACGAAGCATTAGTTCAACAAGATTTTCTTTAGTGCTTATTATGTACGTTTCCAAGCCGTGGAGAGCAAAAACAGAATAAGCCAATATTTCCCGTTGTAGAAATTTAGGAACGTCATTTCAATATACTGTAATGAGTATGTGCTGGCCACAAGATTGCAATTCGGAGCTGGGACATCTAGCTCCGCTCTGGGGCCCTTCCAGAAAAGGTGAGGAACATTGAAGGACGATATCCTTTGGGATAGGACCTCAGAGTTGAAACTGGAGAAACTGGGAGAAGACAGGATTCAGAGGACTTTAAACAGCTGGGCCTTTAATCCTGAATTCGTGAATGGTGGGGGGTGGGGGCACTGAAGAATTTTAAACAAGGGAGGGACATGGTCAGATTTATGTCATGGAGAGAACGCTGGTGATTATTCAGAGAATGGATATGAGTTATCAAAAACAGAGAGAGATGAGTTAGGAAACTATTAGAATAGTCCAGGAAGAAGATGCGGGGAGCCTACCATAAGGGAATAAATAAGGATAGAAAGGAAGGAATACTTTGAGAGATAAGTGAAGTCATTGACTAAGAAGCAGCCTATGGTGATTCTCAGATTTTTGGCTTCAGTGTGTAAACAATCATTAACCAGAGACAGAGACCATATGAAGAAGACCGATTTAGGCGGGGATTATCTAAGTTTAATTTTGGACACTCAGAGTTCTAGGATGTCTGGGAGTCAAAGTGGAGATGCCTGTGAGTCACTTGGATATTTCAGTCCACAGACCTGGGGAAGTTTATGGCAGACATGATAACATCAGGGAATGTGGTGGGTGAGGCGCTGGCGGTGGATAAGCTCCTCCCAAATAGAGTGTGTAAAGGGAAGAGCAGTGAAAACAGGTTGAAAGCTGGAGAGCACCAGGTTTTAACAACAACAACAACAACAACAACAAAAAGGCTAAAGGAAGAAGAGAATCCTTTCATAATGTATGCATATATCAAATCACCACGATGTACACTTTAAGTATATTACAGTTTTGTCAATTATACCACGATAAAGCTGACATTTTTAAAAAGGGGCAAGTTGAGTAAGAACTCATGAAATAAACTAGGAAGAACCAATCAGCAATGTCAAATGCAGTCTGGAGGGCCATTAAAATAAAAAGTAGAAAACCTCCTTTGGATTCAGCAATGGGGTGAAAGTGGGGAGGATGGTGGCTTTGTTGAGTTTTGTAATTTCATGGAAGGTAGATGCTGGAGAGCAGTAGGTTGGGCAATGAAAGAGAACAGGGAAATAGAACATAGGCAGCTCTGTCAAGATGTTTGGCCAATATGAGAAAGGAAGATAAAAGAGGAAGAGAGAGGAATGTAGCACTGAGAAACTTTTTTTAAATTTTTTTAGGGAAAGAGAAACTTTAAACATGCTTAGATAGGATATGAAAGGGTTTCTAGAGGAGAGGAAATTGAAGATTTACAAAGTGTGGGAGATAGTTGAAGAACTGGGCATTGGCCAGTGCTACACAGACCCGTTCTATGTCAAAATGACCTCACAATTATATTTGGTTCCAGTAACAGAAAAAGATGCTCTCTATCAGGGTATCTTGGTGTTGGCTGGAGCAAGCCAAAGGAAAACAATATAAATAAAAACATAGAAAACTATGAAATTCAATCTTACACGTGCAAAAGTCTGAATTTCATAGGGCCTAAGAATCCATGACACGGTTGACATTTGCATACATTTTTGAGACCTAAAACTATTCTGAGCGTCACCAAATGTAGGGTGACAAATATGATGTAGTAAAATTGTTTTAGTCAAACAATACACCATCAAATGATCTCCTGGAGAAAGAGTAGTATGTTTGTTTTAATAAAAGAATGTCAATATCATCATCTTCTATTATCAGTTAGCAGGAGCCCACAGAGTTTATGCCAATGTGTGCAAGAAGAGGTAGTCACAGGCAACCACAAATGAATTCCTCAAGTTGATTAATAGATTAGTCATAAGATAAATATTCAGAAGCAGCTATTTTCTAAGATACCACTGACCCCCAAATATAGTGTACAAAATTAGCAATTCACAAACATAGAAGTGTTCTTCATATCCAGCGGTGGATTGGGGAAGGTTTAAACAGATGAAGCTTGGGCCACATGAGTGACTAGTGGGTTTTGCATCCACCTTTGGCTCAGGTCATGATCTCATGGTTCATGAGTTCCAGCCCCGTGTTGGACTCTGTGCTGACAGCTCAGAGCCTGGAGCCTGTTTGGATTCTCTATCTCTTGGACCTACCTGCCCGCACCCCCACTCTCAAAAATAGATAAACATTAAAAAAAATAAAAACATGAATTTTTCCATTGCTTCTATAAAAGGATAATAAGAGCATATATACAAAAGGAGACTTTATTAAGGATGAAACAAAGTTGTTTTTTTTTTTTTTAAAGAAGTAGTAAATATATTTACAGAGCCATTTGAACAGGAAGCATTTAAGCTCTACTGCTCACCTGGAAAAATTACTTGATCCCTAGAAGCCTCCATCCTTTTGGGAAATTGAGATACCTGTGCCTCAAGGGGTTGTTGAAAGGCTGAAATGAAACAATGTATGTGAAGTGCTTAGCATTGTACTTGGTGTAGTGATCCTTTGTTACGGCTTTGCTACTATTATTTCTATTGGTTTTTATTTTGTCTATTTAATCATGTTAATATGTATTTTTCCTTGTTTTGTTAACAAGAGTTTTTAGGAAGACCTGGAAAATGAGAAGCGACCAAGATATGGGAAATCAGTCGATAGTGCCAAAAGAGACCTCTAAAGAGAGTTCCCAACATTAGTGATGTTCACCTGTTTTTGAAATATATTTACATTTAGGAAATTTGGGAAGTTGCAATAGGTGTATTAACACATGACTTCCTGTTCCCATCATGCCTAGCTCTTCAGGGTCACCTTTGCACGCCAAGCTTCAGCCAAGCTGAAAGCAACTTTTGCAAGAAAGATCTCAGCTGTCTTGGGCTCTTTCTTAAGCCTTGACCTCCACCGAGTCTCCAGGGCTCCTGGAAAGCGTTCTCTCCCAGGAGCCCTCTCCTGTCCCTCCAGTCAGGACGGGAGTGGAGCAGAATCTCTTTTCCTGACAGAACAGAAGCGTATGTGATGTCCTTCCTATTCGCCTTCCAATGGGTGAGAAAGTGGAAGAAGTTATTTTAGCTACCTCTTTTTTCATGTTTAGGTCACAAAACGGTTGAAGCAGCCCTGACCAATTTCTCCATTTTTCTATTAAATCTGTTTTTATTTGTGCAAGAATTTTATACTTCATATTCATATCTCTAGTCTGGTCGTGGGAAGGTGAGGGCAGCTGGGGAGGCCAGATATGAGAGAAGCACAAGACAAAGTTCTCCCCAGTTAGTAAAATAACATAAGCGACCCTCTCCACCTACCCTGACTCCTTCTACCCCCTCTCTCCCTGCTCCCCAGACCCCCGTCCCTGCTTGAGAGCAGGCTGGGTCTGGAGAGCCTCCCACACAGATTTGCCATTTGTTTCTCTGCTTGTATTCCCAGGAGGGACTGGCCAGAACAGGATAGATTGTCAAGCTGTGCAGGGTGAGACTGCAGGTCACATGATCTCTGTTTCTCCCACACCAAGTACTGTTCCAGGACCAACAGCATGAGTGACTCCTAAAAATCTCACCAGAAATACAGATCTCAGGCCCTGGTCCTGGCTTGCTGGCTTGGAATGTGCATTCCAAAGGTTCAACGGATATTTTTGGGATTGGAGGAAATTCAGTTCAAGAGAGATCAAACATGTCAGGACCCCTTCTCTTGGAGTCGTGGCCCTGGATCCTCTAATGTCATCTCCAACACAGCTTAAATATCAGTTTATTTGTCCTTTTTCTCCACTGGATAGAGTGTCCTGAATTTCCAGATGGTATATTTTCCCTCTCTGAGCATGTTTGTTAGATGGATGAATAAATGTATAAAGAAATGAATGAGATTTCATATGAGGCTCCAGGGATCCTTTTATTTGGTGCTTTACTCTTTGTTGGCTTTGAAGCAAAGAAAAAGCTGCTCCAGGAACTCTTCCTTGTCCTCTGATGTCACCAGGCAATGTTTGCTTGCAACAGAAAATGCCCTTAACGTCCTTTTGCAAATGGTAACCCTTTCCAGACCTTTTTATTGAAGCATAGTATCTATCTACTCAGAAAAGCTCACATATCGTAAGTGCATAGCTCACTGAACTTTATAAACTGAACACACACCAGTGCGTTCACTACCCAGATTAGATAGAGAGCATTACCACCACCCCACTAGATGGCCCCCTCATTTTCTCTTCTATTCTCTATAAGCCTTGCTCCCCAGAGGTAATCACTGCTTGATTTCCAACAACATATTACGTCTACCTGTTTTGTTATTTATGTTTCCTTCATTTTAACAGAAATATACAGTAGGTACACTCATGCCTGCATTCTTTAGCTCATTATATTTGTAAGGTTCCTCTATATTCTGGGTTATGTGTCCTCATTGCTGTGTAGTGTTACGTGTGTGGGTAGACCACGGTATATTTATCCCTTCTAGTGTGGATGGACATTAGGGTAATTTTCAGCTCTGCGTTACTATGGACGGTGCTGCTATAGCACATTCCAGAACATATCTTTTGGTGAACATATTGCAGCCAGGTTTTGGTGCACTGCTTTGACCCATGCCAGGCCCCATTCCTTTGGGACCACTGCACCAAGCCAAAACTCATTGCAGCCACCCAGGCTCTGTAATTATGGAGACAAACCCAACAAACTCCCAGGTGGAGTAGGGGAAGGTGAATCAAGCAGGAAGAGAAGCTGGTTTTGTAAGGAAGCAGGTCTGAAACTGACTCCATGAGACAATAGAAGGGCACACATTGTAACACCCAATCAGGAAAGGCCAGCTCGCATCTTTAACATTTCTAAGGGCGGGCCTAAAGATGGAGGCTAAGACTAGTCATGCCCTACGTGAGGGTCCTGGGCCCACTCTGTGATTGGTCAGTACTCTAAATGTTGTGACTGGGTCTCGCCAAAAGTAACAAATACTCTAGGCAATGTGAATGGTTAAACCTGCTGTCAATACCTATGTCACAATTTCCTGTAACTCCCCCTTCCCAAACTCATAAAAGCCCTACCCTGCCTTTGTTTGGGGCTCACTCCACATGGATCCAGTGTGTTGTTGAAGTCTGTGAGCCTGAGTTTAGGCTGGCTGGGCCTAAATTCATAATAAAGCCCTTTGCTTTTGCACGTGTGATTCAGTCTCCCTGGCAGTCTCTGGTTTTTGGGGGCGATATTAAAATCTGGGCATAACAGTTTCAAGTTACAAGAAAAAAAAATTTCTTCACAGGGGTGCCTGGGTGGCTCAGTCGGTTAATCTAGCTCTTGGTTTCAGCTCAGGTCATGATCTCACAGTTCTTGAATTCAAGCCTTGCAGGAGTTCAAACCTTGCACGGGGCTCTGCACTGGTAGCCCAGAGCAGAGCCTACTTGGGATTCTCTCTCCCTCTCTCTCTCTGCCCTTCCCCAGTGTGCACTCTTGGTCGCTCTCCCCACCCCCAAATAAATAAATAAACTTTAAAAAATTCTTCCCAAATGCTGATCTAAATCATACTTTATTTTCCTCTCAGTCACTAGTGCTTCTTTTCTAGGTCCACCTGATTGCGAGATTCAGCCACACTGGGGTTTCTTCTGACTCAGAGATTCCAGACCTACTTATGTTTTTCCTGCTAACTGGCCAGTGGTATTTCATCAAAGTAGGTACTTACACCTTTTGTTCTGACGGCTTAAAGTATATGTGAGGTTTGACAAGTGTCATTACTGATTTCAAAAGCAGTATTTCTGTCTCAGGTTGGTTGGCGTTGAGCCCAGTTTCTCTTGTTTGCCTGCAGAGCAGGGTTTATTGCTATTTGCTTGTAAAATAGGTTTGCAGCAAGGACCCACCTAAAAGTCTTTCCTTCTAAACATTCTTCTTTACAAATTTGTGTTTGAGGAACTAACTAGTCTTTTGTCATTTCTTATAAAAGCCCTCTTGTAGTTTGTGTTTGGAACTGAGCAAACCCAAGTAAGAGGTTCACATAGTTGACTTCTCACATTCTCCCACAGATGTGTGTCTTAGTATTTATTTCTCAAGCTGGGCCATGCACGTCCCCTCACCTCCCACTCTGGCTTCCACTTCCCTTCCAAGCACTGCCTCCTCCAGGCATCCAACACAGCCCCTTTTCCAGCCAGACTCTACTCTTTCCCAGGGGTGCACCTCATGTTCTTTCCTAGGTCAAGGTGCTGGAAGGCACTCCCGGCTCATTCTTTTCTCCCCTGTTCACTGCTTCCTTCTCCGGAAATATCTTCCCTATGTATTGTCCTTCCCTTGTTGGTCCTGAAGTTTTCTGAACAGGAACTTTACACACACACACACACACACACACACACACACACACACAGAGTCAACCCCCGTTATTTGCAGATTTCATATTTGTGAGTTTGTCCACTCACTAACATCCAAATCAATAGTTGTGGTCCCCTCATGGTCCTTTGTGGACACACATGGAGCAGTGAGAAATTTGAGTTGCCTGAGGCTCACGTTCTCAGCTGGGGCTGAACAAACAAAGCAGAGCTTTCTTGTTTCTGCCCACGACTTATACTGTAAATAAGTGTCCCCTTTGTGGCATTTAGGGTCACTTTTTCACATTTTTGTGCTTTTGTTGGGTCATTTGGCTGTTTTAAATGTCCTCCAAGCAAAGGCTGAAGTGCTGTCTCATTTTCCTAAGCGCAGGAAGGCTATGATGTGGCCCATGGAGTACACACATGTTAGAGAAGCTTCATTCAGTGACTTGCAGTGCTGGGGGCCATGAGTTTGACGTTAATGAATCAACCCTATATTAGATAAGGTGTCTTTGGACAGAAGCACACATAAACCAAGGTCATGTATTTAGGGACACCTGGATGGCTCAGTCAGTTAGGCATCCAACTTTAGCTCAGGTTATGATCTCCTGGTTTGTGGGTTTGAGCCCCGTGTCTGTCTCTGTGCTGACAGCTAGAGCCTGGAACCTGCTTCAGATTCTGTGTCTCCCTCTCTCTCTGCCTCTCCCCTGCTTGCTCTCGCTCTCTCTCTCTCTCTCTCTCTCTCTTTCAAAAATAAATAAACATTAAAAAAATTTTTTTAACAAGGTTATGTATTGACTGAAAAATACCACCCAAAGTCCACAGAACCCCACTGTGTCTCCCCTGGGAGCAGTGATTCCGGTTTCATGAATTCAGTGCTCACTGCAACTTTCCAGAGCGCAACCTCAGGTAAGAGAGTCAGCTGTATATAGTCCTTGCCCTTCCGGTGGGTTCACGTTTGTTTCTTTCAGCCTATCTCTGTTCCCAAAGCAGTTAAGGTGGCAAGCCTTCCCGGGGGATACCTTACTCTCTCAGGGCACCCAGCTCAGTACAATGTGGCAGGTGGGTCCTCAGTAGATGGGAAAGGAATCCTGGAAGGAGGGAGGGGAGCACGGAACACAGGAAAGAGGGGTAGGGGGTGGGAAGGAGAAAACAGCGGGAGCTGGGGTTATTGCTTGATCAAAGAGAGCTTGGATTCCCAGAATTTCACAATTTCTCCATCCTCAAATGCTTCCTCTTTATTTCTGAGAGGAATTGTTGAACTAGAATAACATAAAATTAGAAATTAAGTAATATTCTGTGATAGTTTTGGCTTTTATTTCTGCTCTTTAAGGAATCACATAGAGCAAATCTTTCAGATTCTTCAGAGTTTTAAAAAAATGTTTCTTTTTCCTCCCTCTACCCACTCTTCACCCGTTGTGTTCACTTGGCACAGGGTAACTCTATAATTCCCCAACTCTAAGCCAAAAGGAAATGGTACATAGGTAGGCATAAATACAACTCTGCAGTATTACCAGACCCCTTTCATGGGGAGCAAGCAACATGGATGTTGGCTTGTCCTCGGGAAGTTCATAACCTTATTGGGCAAATGAAGACCATAAAACGAAACCACTAGAGAACAGAGTGGGTGACTGAATAATTAAAGGGTATTCAGGTGGACCCGTCCACAAATGTTGTAGGAGTTCAGTGGCAAGGTCTGTGGGCATCTTTCTGGAGGCAGTGAGGGCTTGCATAGAAACATAAAGAAGAGGTCTCATTTTTGTAAACTGCTAACTAGTATCAATAAAAATTGGGAGGCACACCCTCAATAAATGTGGGGTGGTTTTTCTGCTTATTTATAAATTCTTTACATGTGCTAATGTAATTACTGAATATCTCATGGCACAAAATACATTGAAAGGAAGGGTCATGGTCAATGGAAGTGAATATAGGTCCTTAATTTTAAATAATCATCTTCATAATATTGCTTTGCATGGCAGAGAGCTACCTTCCTGTCAGATTTGATTTGATCAACATTGTTTCATTTTCTTTGTTAAATCAAGGCACCCCACCTTATCTTGGAATAGAAGCATTCCTTCTGCCATTTTCGCTTCCTTACTTGTACTTACATTGTAACTTCTGCATTGAGGCCCCAATCTGTGAAACGTAACCATACCACTTCAATTACCTGAGTGACCAGAAGAGTCCTGAGCCTGTGTAGGGGTTTGGCCAGGAGCAAAGGACATAATGCCAGCCCACTGAGAAAAAGCTAAAGGGACAGTAGAAGACCAAATACGGTTGTTTATGATTACATCTCACAAGTCATTATCTGTGAAGCAGACCACTTACATACATAAAATTAGAGATGTAGTATTTTCTGTCTGTACCCAAAGGATTGCTGCATGCACGTGTCTATCCTGCTTTGGAAAGCTCTCCTGAGTGAATGTGTAAAGTCTGGATGGGTAATTGAAAGGGACAGCAATTCCAAAGGGGTTAATGGTGAAAAGCATCGTCAGATACCAAATGCAAATTCAGGAAAATAGCTCACACTTCTTGAACCCCCAGATGTATTTCCAAAGAATGAAGTCATCACATTTTACCTGTGATGCCTATGTGCACTGGGACTGTCCATTTCACCTTGGCCTGGTGATCAGGGCAGGGATTCATTGGGGTTTTCTGTACCCTTGAAGTGGAAGAAGTAGCAGCCACTGGAAACTTACCTTTCCAGGTTTAAACTAGCATCATTGAGCCTTGAGAGTGACATGTCATTACCTGTGTCATATTTGATTGGTCACACAGACCAACCCTGATACCATAGGAGGGAACTACATAAGGACATGAATTCCAGGAGGTGAAGGACGTTGGGAGCCTTCTTGGGGCTGGCTACTACCATGAGGTAGGCATTATTATTGTCCCCATTTTACGAAGGAAGAAACCAAGAGTCTGATAAATAAGTAATTTGCCTAAGTCACTAGCTTGGAAAAAGAAGCAGACTGGGGGTTCAAACCCAGGGAGTGTGACCCCAGAGCACATACTTTTTTGAGCATAGCTTTGTGGCCTGATCTTACCGCAGGCCTTTTTCTAACTTCCTTTCTTCACCCCACTGCATGAAGATAGATTTCCTTTTGCTTAGACCATTTCAAAAGTCATTGTTTCTTAAGGGTGGAGGTTGGAGGGTTTCCAAAGAAGGAAATACAATGAGAACATCTGGCCAATGTCCCTAACATGTACACGTTAATTAATTAATTTAGAAAATGTCACCCAGAGCCTGAGAATAACAAGACCATTGACCCGATTTCGGAGCCTGACATTTACAAAACGATCACAAGGTAGAGTGGGCTGTGTGTACATCCTGTCCCATTTCTCCCTTCCTGGTTGTTTGGGTCGGGTTCTCTCATGAGTCTGGGTGAGCTAAATTGAACAACATTTTGCTGAAATACGTCTGCAATATTAGACCTTAGGAAACAAAAGCCGGAAAGAGAAACTACATTTCCTATAAAATGTGGAACTATTGGATCATGTCTTGCCAACAGTATGACTGTTAGAGGGCAAGTTATGGATGAGGAGGAGTGAGACCGTGTGCGATGTATAATGTTATCTGTATAAATGATCATGAGAAAGGTAAAGTGTAGTTGTTGTTTTGTTATGATTTTTTGTTAACCAAATCTGTAGTTACACTGAATTGTAGACCATCATTTTAAAAGAGGTGTGGCATGGCATGCATCAGGAAACATATTTTGCTTTATTTAATAATGTATTTTAGCATTTTCTCTATGTCAGACCCTATTCTAGTGCTTTAACCATCTTAACACATTTTTAAACATTTTAAAAAACAATTTGAAGTATACGGCATAAAGATTTGATATATGTGTATATTGCAAAATGATCACCACAATAAGTCTACTTAACATATGTCACCATACACACAGATTTTATTTTCTTGTGATGAGAACTTTTAAGATGTACTCTCTTGGCAACTTTAAAATATGCAATACAGTATTATTAACTATAGTCACCATGCTGCACGTTATATTTCCATGACCTATTTATTTATAACTGGAAGTTGGGACCTTTTGACCCTCTTCATGTATTTTGTCCACTTCCCCCACCTCCAACCTCTGGCAACCACCAATCTGTTTCCTGTAACTATAAGGTTGGGGTTTTTTTCATTCTATTTGTAAGTGAGATCATATGGTGTGCAGGTATGTATTTATCTTTTTCTTCCTGACTTATTTCACTTATCGTAATGCCCTCAAGGTCTATCCCTGTTGTTGCAAATGGCAGGATTTTTTTTATGGCTGAACCATACGTGTGTGTGTAAGTATATATGTAGGTATACATGTATATATGTGTGTGTAACTATATATACATATACACACATGTATACACACACACACACACACTACATTTTCTTTATCATTCTTCCACTGATGGACATTTGGGTCATTTTCATATCCTGGCTATTATATATAAATAATTCTGCAATGCACATGGGGATATATACATCTTTTCAAGTTAGTGTTTACATTTTCTTCAGATAAATACCCAGAAGTAGAATTGCTGGATCATATGCTAGTTACATTTATTAAAAGTTATTTCTTTTTTTAAATGTCTATTTATTTTTGAGGGGATAGGGGGTGAGAGAGAGAGAAAGAGAAGGAGGCACAGGAGGCACAGAATCCAAAACAGGCTCCAGGTTCTGAGCTGTCAGCATAGAGCCTGACATGGGGCTCAAACTCACAATCCGAACCACGAAATCATGACCTGAGCTGAAGTTGGATGCTTAACTGACTGAGCCACCCAGGCCCCAAATATTTTTTTCTGTTCTTAGCTTATTAATCCTCTCATGAAAAATCTGCACAATCACCACAGATAAAGCCACTGCAGAACTTTCCTTCCTTCTGTTGTCGTCTCCCTCTCACCCGTGGCTCACACCACTGTTGGCTTCTGCAGTCCCCTGACTTCGTCATTCTGTTCTATGGTCTCATCCCTGTTTCTGAAGGCCTTTTTCTTCTCACACAGGCCGCGTCTTGCAAGTCTATGTTTGCATTCATTTTTTCGTGCATCATCCAAGGAGCCATAAATCATGCCAAAGCCAGTTGTCTTGCCACCACCAAAATGGGTTCTGAATCCAAATACAAAGACGGCATCTGGTGTGGTCTGGTCCATTCTGACTCGTTTTCCCTGAATTTCTGTCTTAAGTACTATTGCTTTTCCAGAGTGAAGAACATCAATGAGCATTTGTTTCCTCTGAAGTAGCTGGTTGGTCATGAACTTGCTGGCCCGGATAGGTACTGTATCATTCATAGTGGTAGCTGATCCTCCAGAAGCCAGGGAAAGGAAGAGAATGACAATATGGTAGTCCTATCTTTAATTTTTTGAGGATCCTCCAGACTATGTTTCATAATGGCTGCCTCATATTTACATGGCCACAAGGCTTCCCTCTTCTTCACTTCCTCACCAGCACTTGTTATGTCTCGTCTCTTTGATAATAGCCATTCTAACAGGTGTAAGGTAATACCGCGTTGTGGTTTTGATTTGCATTTGATTTTCATTTGTATTTCCCTGATGATAAGTGGTATTGAGCATCTTTTCATGTGTCTGCTGGCCATTGGGATGTCTTCCTTGGAAAAATTTATATTCAGATCCTTTGCTCTTTTTTTTTTTTTTTTTGGCTATTGAGTAGAATGCATCCTTTATATGTTTTGGATATTAACCTCTTATCAGATACACAGTTTGCAAATATTTTCTCCCATCTGGCAGGTTACCTTTTCATTTTGGTGGTGATCTCTTTGCTGTGCAGGAGCTTTTTAGCTGGATATAGTCCCACTTGTTTATTTTTGCCTTTGCTTTTGGTGTCCAATTTAAAATAACCATCACCAGGACTAAAATCCAGGGGCCTACTGCCTATGCTTTCTTCTAGGAGTTCATGGTTTCGGGTCCTACATTTAAATCTTTAATCTATTTTGAGTTAATTTTCGTACATGGTATAAGATGGTTGTCTAGTTTCCTTCTTTTGCATGTGGCTGCTCAGTTTCCCAGTATTGTTATTGAAGAGACTGTCCATTCCTCAATGTATGTTCTTGGCTCTTTTTGCCACAAACTAATTGGCCGTATATACTTGCACTTATTTCTAGAGTCTTCATTCTGTTCCATTGATCTGTGTGTCTGTTTTTGTGCCAGTGCCATACTATTCTGAATACTATACTTTGTAATATAGTTTGAAATCAGGGATCATGATGCCTCCAGTTTTGTTCTTCTCTCTGAAGAGTGCTTTGGTTAGTTGGAGTCTTTTCTTGTTCCATACAAATTTTTGAATGGTTTGTTCTATTTCTGTGAAAAATACAAGTGGAATTTTGATGGGGATTGTGTTGAATTTGTAGCTTGTCTTGGGTGGTATGGAGATTTTAATAATTTTAATTCCAATACTATGTTGAATAAAAGTGGTTAGACGGTCCTCTGTGTCTCATTCCTGATCTTAAATGAAAAGCTTTCAGCTTCTCACCATAGTGTATGGTGTTAGCTGTGGGCTTGCCATAGATGACCTTTACCATTTTACACCTTTCTATTAATCTGACAACAGCCCTGGGAGATAGGTACTATTAACGTCTCCCATTTTACAGATGGGGAAACCGAGGCACAAACACTGTCCTGGTTAAGTGCCACATTACACAAAAGTTACAAAATAACCTAAGGTTAAGTAACCAGCCAAGATCACACAACTAGTAAATTTTAGAATTGAGGCTGGGATTCCAACTAGGCACCAGAGCTGCAGAGTCTCGATTTTAGCTGAGGTTTTTGCCTGGTACAAAAATACGGATACCTCAGTCATTCTCTTTTGTAACCTCACAGGTCATTCTCGCCACGGGCATCCACTCCCTCCCATTTCTCACCCCTTCTCCTGCCTGACCAGCAATTCCTGCCCTTTCCCCCCCAAGAGTCAACTCAAGTTTACTCTCTGCTGTGAAGCCTTCCATGACTTGGAAGTCATACAGATTTGGGCACCCGTTTCTTCATGTTCTTAATATGCTTTGATCACTTCATTGAGACATTGGCTGTTTTTTATCTACTCCGCGTCTACTTTACCTTCTCTGTCACCAGTTCTGTGATGCACCTCTCCCCCATTTCAGGGGGTGGTCCGTGCGACCTGACGCCAGCCAGAGCAGAGGTTCCTTAATGCCACAATTCAGAGGCAGCCATGTGAGCCAGGTTGGTCTAATCCGAGTGAATCCTGGGACATGACAGGAGCTGGTGGAGAGAAACATAGGATTCCGTCGTAAGTCTAGAGCTGCCGGCAACCTTCTGTCTTCACGTTGTACCTGAGAATGAAGCCGAACTGAAGAGGGGAGAAAGGAAGGAGAGTGAGAAAGCTGGCTGGAGACATTGTTTGAGCCTCTGGGTCAAGCCTCACCTAAGTTCAAGATGCGCCTTTGGACTTGATGAGCTTCCCTTTCTCAGCTTACTCCAGATGGAAGTTTCACTCTTTTGCGACCAGAGGAATACTAACCAGTAGATATATTCTACCATGTATCTGTAGCTATTTGACAATACCAATGTGAACTAGACCATAGTTCTTTGGGGGTAGTAGATGCTGAATAAATATTTGGTGAATGAATTTAGCTGAAGAGTGTTTTGGAGGGAACTGAGCCTAGAGCAGGGACACCTTTATGGAGGCTAATGAACTTAGAGGGTACAAAATATAATCAAGAGACTCCGTGAGGCTGAAGAGTGGGGTTGAAGGAAAGGGACAGGAATCAGGCAAAGAATGAACAAGGCAGTGATACAGAGCGGGGTGCACAACAGTCACATTAAAGCTTGAGTACTACCCCATTCTGTGCGTTTATATATCTGTGTGTTTTAGTAGACTACTCTTTTGCAGCCAACTAAATTAAATTTCATATTACTAGCTGCTTATTGTCCATCTAAATTACACATCTCTGCCAGTTTATCACAGTAGAAAAATTAATGCTAGACAGAGGCTCACGTGTGAGCCAATAACCATGATTATCACAAAAAAAGAGCTTTATTAAACAACAAGCAGGCTCCTAGGGATAGGACTGGGGGTTGAGAGGCCCATACAACTCAGCGTGCGGCGATGGGCAGCCCCTGGACAATGTAATGGAGCATCAGCTAAGAGCAAAAGCCCTGAGTAAAATGGAAACTGGGTGGTGAAGTGTTCTCACCTTCCCTAACCACCAGCTAAGAGGACACCCAGTAAGAGACCCTGGGAGTGATGTGCAACAGCACCCTACAGCCAGCTCCAGGACCCAGTGGAAGGGAAGAACAAGGCCCCTCTTGCTTCCCATCAGTCCTACTTAGGCTCAACATCTTTACCCTCAGCCCCAGGACAGACCAGAGGGCAAGGGAGGTACCATCCGTTCTGCTCTGGGATTATCATACTTTTGCTCTCCTACTTTGTCACTGACCTGCAGACTGCAGCTGCAAGGTGGACTCTGAGTAACCTGTGCCCGGATCCGGCACGGAGAGGCTCCAGTCTCCAGGATACAGGATCTGTAGCAGTACAGATGGAGCCTTCTGCGATGATGGAAATATTTTGCATGTGGTTCATTATGACAGCCCTTGAGATGAATTGATGGCTAGTGCAATTGAGGAATTAACACTTTAGCTTAATTTAATTAGTTAAAATGAAAATTTAAACAAGGACCAGTGGCTACTGTATTGGATAGCACAACTCTATAGTTTCTTTTTCTCTCCTCTCTCCTCCTTTGTCTCTTCTACCTGTTTCTCCACTCATCCCTCTCCCTTCTGCAGAGATAGCTCCTGTGGAATATGGACTTTCACATCCTGGGCCAGTGCCCTAACCCACTGGATGCACAATGAGTCACTTGGTCATTTAGCTCTTAGGAGGATTCTTGATCATGACTCAAAAACATAAAAAATAAAATGGTATGCTATCATTTCAAATTGTTAGTATTTTACACAACTCCTTACATTGGTTATTTACTTCTTACTAGGAAGAAACTATAAGAGCAGGAAACATGTCTGTGAAGAGTTCTGGAGCCAGACTTCCTGGTTCAAGACCTGACTGTCTCACTTAGCAGCTGTAGGCTCTTAGGCAACTTACTGAATGTCTTAGTATTTCAGTTTCCTCCCGTGTAAAATAGCAATGGTAACATCGCTATATTATTGTGGTGAAGCTTAAATTGTTTTTTTCTGTGTAAAGCACATAAGACAGATGTTAATCAACATTTACTAATATTATCCCCTCGACTTGGCAACCTTCTTTGCACAGAGCAGGTGCTCCAAAGAGGCTTGAGTGAATGAATGAATGGATTGTGTTGCCACCAGGTGGCAGTAGTGCCTCACTTATAAGGACTAAGGACTAACCAACCCACTAGAGGACTTGAAACTCCCTCCTGAAGTCCCAGATGTAGTGTGAAGAACTGAACCCCTCTACTTTTCTGTCCCTCCTTTTCCTCTAATATCTGCCCTTTCTCTACTCTGATAAACCTTTCTTCCCCCCACCCCCAGCCGTGTATTCGTCTGCTAGGGCTACCATACAAAAGACTGGCTGGTTTAAACAACAGACATTTTCTCAGTTTTGGAGACTAGAAGTTCAAGATCAGGATGTCTGCAGGGTTGATTTGGTGAGGCCCCTCTCTTGGCTTGTAGGTGGCTACCTTCTCACTATGACCTAACTTGATGATTCACGGGGCACATGCAAAGAGAACGCTTTGCTGTTCTTTTTCTAGTAAGGTCACCAGTCCATATTAGATTAGGGCCCTCCCCTTATGATTTCATTTAACCTTAATTATTTCCCTAAAGACCTTATCTCCAAGTCCAGTCACATTGGGTATTAGGACTTGAGCATATAAATTTGGGAAGACACAATTCAGTCCATAATACCACTTTTATTTATAAACTCTGTTCTCATACTTCTTACCAATGTAGATTTTCTTCCTTATTTCCTATTATTCACCAATCCTTGAATCTTTATATGGCTTTTCAGGACTTGTAACTGAACAACTCTAGGGGGCGTCATTCATATCATAGCACAGATTTGTGTATTACGACAGCGTTGAGGCAGATGGTGGTAACATGTCTTGAAGAAGGGGAGTCTTTTTCAAGCTAACGGCAAAGATGCTGCCCCCCTCATTTCTCTCCACTGTGTCCCTGCCCTTCTCCTCATCATTGTTGCTCCAGATTCTCTCCTTCCTTCCTCTCCTCTTTAGGCTGAACCTGCTCTGTGTTCATAAAGAGATTAATCCATCACAGCACACCTTGTTCAGTACCTTAGGGCCAGGCTCTCTTGTGGATCCCAAATGGTGCACCTACCCTTCCACCTTTAACCAGCCAGTCCATCCACACCAAGCAGGACAACACCCAATGGAATGAGCCTCCAACATCCTTGGATCATTCACCGTCTGCCTTTACCTTGTGCAGACATTAGGACCCAAGCAGGGAAGGGAAGGGGAGGCGTGTAGTGCTGTAATGTAAACTAGCATTTATTGAACACTTACCATGCGCTGCATACAGTTCTAATCTATGTATTACATTTAATCATCAAAACTATGCTTTCATCTTGTAGATGAGAAAACTAAGCTGTAGACAGCGTGGCAGAGACTCCTAATTGTTCCCTAATTTCTGTCTTCTCTATTTTACTTTAAGTAATGGAAGCCAGTGAATTTTGGCTGGACCCAGGGATGCCCATTTCTCAATATCCTTTGCAGTTTGATGTGGCCCCATGACTTAATTCTGGCCAGTTGGATGTGAACAGGTATGAGGTCTGCAATTTCAGTGTTCCATCCTTGATAGGAAGCTGCTTGCTCTCTATGTCTTCTTTTCCTCGTCCCCATGCTTGGACAGTAGTGAGCCAGCTTTGACCATGAAAAATCCAAGGTCCCAGGATGAGGAAGAGCAGAGCAGCAACATAGAAGGAATCTAGTCTCTAGATGAGCTTACAGGACAAAGCCATGTACATGCCGACCATAAATCTATCTTTAGATTGTTATGTGAATCAGAAGTAAACTTGTCTTGTTTGAGTCACTATAGTTCGGGGTGCCTTTATTATAGCATCTTAGCTGATTCTTTAACTAATAGGGAGAGGCTAAGTAACATACCAAGATCACAAAGGCAATAAATGACAGCAAAAGGATTTTAACTCAGAATCCAGAACCCAAGCTATTGTGCAGTAACAATCCAGAGCCTAAGGCTTAACCACTAACTGCATAATAAGATCTTATTCCTCCAAAAGTTCATAATCTGCAGGCAAGACCACCCCTTATACTGGGCTTTGAAGGACAGTCAAATGGGCTCTAAAACAACAACTGTATAATCTTTTTACTGAATACCTGGAAAGCCCATGATTATTCCCTTCTTTGGGGCAGTAGAGATCTGGTCAAAATGTAAACATAAGGTGCGAGGAGCAACACAAAACACCATGATCACCATGGAGCTCTTGGGACGAGGTCACCCCTCATGCTATCTGACCTGGCAGGGTTGAGACCGGAGGGGACACGGGATGCACAAAATTCGATGGGATGCCACAAGGGAGGTGGGTAAAATAGAGTGTGGGGGAACAGAGTGTCCAGAAAGGAAACAGAAGGATCTTTTGCCTTAAAAGAAGGTGTGGTAGACAGAGTAATACCCACCCCTCCCCAGGACATCCATGTCCCAATCGCTGGAACTGTGAGTAAATTACACGACAAAAGGGATTTTGTAAATGAAGGATCTTGAAATAGAGAGATTCTCCTGGATTATTTGGGTAGATCCAGTCGACGCTCAGGGGGCCTTGTAAGGGAAAGAGGGAGGCAGGAGAGGGAGAGTCAGAGAAGCCAGGATGTGGCAGAAGCAGAAGCAGAGAAAAAGAGATGCTACACTGTGGCTTTGAAGAGGGAGGAAGGAGCCACGAACCGAGGAATGTGGCTGTACCTACAAGTTGGAAAATTCTTCCCCAGAGCCTCCAGAAGGAGCCTTGATTTTAGCCAAGTCAAACCCATTTTGGACTTCAGACTTCCAGAATTGTGAGATAATAAAATTTTTTTTATTTAAAATTTTTTTTAATGTTTTATTTATTTTTGATAAAAGAGAGAGACAGAGCATGAGAAGGGAGGGGCAGAGAGAGAAGGAGACACAGAACCGGAAGCAGGTTCCAGGCTCTGAGCTAGCTGTCAGCACAGAGCCTGATGTGGGACTCAAACCCACAAACATGAGATCTGACCTGAGCCGAAGTCAGAGGCTTAACCAACTGAGCCACCCAGGCGCCCGATAATAAATTTTTTCAAACCACCAATCTTGTGGTACTTTTTTAGCAATAGGAACTACTTAATACAAGGAATGTGGTTGTCTGGGTACCTGCGGGACACAGGTGGCACATGAACTGGCTGTAAGTAATGGTTTTACAGAGGTCAAGGGTGCCGCAAGATCAAGGGCACGGTCAAGGGTACCACGAAGGGATGGAGAAGCACCAAGAGATTAACAACAGCAGGAAGCCAGTACTGTCCTGAGGCCTGAAGGGCATGGGGGAAAGAAGGGCATCACTGAAGACCAGGGAGAGCTAGAGCCATGAAGAAGACACCCAAGAAGAAGCTGAGGCCACACAGGCTGGGCTGTGGGTCGGGCACCTCTCCCAAAGGTGTCTGTTAGGTGCAGTAGCTCTGACGGTGAAGAATTCTTTTGTCCCTAAGGAAAGATTCACAGTGAATTCCTCACTCAATCTCTGAGGTCAAACCAGACAATATTACCATTAACTTCATGAAGAACGGTCCCCATTAGACCCACCTGTTTTTATGTCTTTCATTCTTGTTCTAGCCTTTTCTTTGTCTTGCATATGTAAAAAATGCCTTTAGTGATTATGACTTGTGCTTCTTATTTCAATACATCCTTTTAATGGAAAATATATATATATGGATTATAGGGTATAAAAAGAAATGCAGTAATCCATGCATGCAAAAACCTAGCTCATTGGCCAGATCTGTAAGCTGAGTACCTCCGAGCACCTTAGGGCAGTGACCCATATTTCAAGCAAAGTAGCAAGGGGAAAATTTAAAGTGTCTCTAGTTTTAATATAGTGCATAAGGTAGCAGCTACCCTGATCTTGCAACTCATACCCAGAATTATTTGGGGGAATGTGCAAGGGGGAAATGGGTACTTTGATCTTTTCATAGTTTCCTTTTTGGTAAATAAATTTATATTTCAAGCCGAATCTCATCTTGCAATTTCCTGCCAACTTTAGTTCTCTGTAAAACTCACCTTTCCTTTTTCCACCTCTGCCCCCAGTCAGTCAACAAACACCTTACCTTTTTAATTGTCTAGATTTAAATAAAATATTTTAGAGACATGAAGCATGAGATAACAGTTCCTGCAGCCTTCCCCACAGTACGACATTAGTCTGGACTTCTGTTTTCACTCAAACTTTGGAATTGCCTCCTGGTTTATATTAAATATACCTACATCTGAAGACTTAGAGGTAATCTAAGTGGAAGCAGCTTGATTTTCTAAAGAAAAATAATAAAATTCAGAGTAAAAGAATTACAAGAAAATTGGAAGAACAGACTCAATTTTGTCACCAATACTTTTTAGAATTTGTAGAGTGTCATTGTTATTACTCTCTGTTTCCACATCTCCAGCCAAAACAAGTTCTAAGTACATTTGAATGTATTTTTATGGATGAAGTCAATGAATTTAACATGATCACTCTTTAAAACTTTTAAATCCGGATAAATTATGTAGTAAAATCCATTCATTTGGATTTCACCCATGTTTGCCATGATTTGGATATGAACGGTTAAAGTTTACTTTTCCAGTTACTGGGGGAAAAGGTTTACTGGGAAAATAATATAAACAAGATGTTAATCTATTTGAGAAGTCAAATGGCTTCCAAGTACTTGAAAAAGGTTTGACATTTTCAATTTGCATATAAGTCATTTACTTCAATCATGAGAAATGATTATCAGGATTCTTGATTTCACTGAAATTTAAGGTGGACTTTTTAAGTCTACAAAACATTTTTGTAAGTCAGAATTTTTGTTCTCACTGTATAGCGACATTCAATCATTTCTTCATTATTTAATAGATATTTTATTAAGCACCTCCTTTGTGCCAAGCATTGGTCCAGGTGCCAGAAAGAAATCTGTCAGATTAAACTGGGACTTATACCCAGGTTATAATTCATCTTCTCACACCCCTCCCCCACCGTGTCACCCTCTAGATATTGAACCTGGGAGGCCCTTTAAACACAGAGTATGTCTTAGCTGCCTGACTCCCTGAATGCCCAGGATCTAGAACTGAGCTTGGTACACAGCAGCTGCTCATCAAATGTTTGTTGAATGAAAAACTTCTGACTCCCAGTCCAGTGCTCTTCTGCTATCACCCAGCTAAGGCTTGTTTAGGGATACTTATGTGTTAGGTGTGGGGCTACAAAGTATATCTAATGTAATCCTCCAAATAATGCTAAGAGGTGGATAGTATTGGTCTCTTTTAAAATGAAACTCAGGGGGTTAAAAGTAACTTGCCCACGGTCACATACCTGATAAGTGGCAGAACCAGAATTTGGGTGGACAAGTGTCTGATTCCGACGCCTGTGCTTCCATACTACCTATACTGCCTCCAGAGCTGACTTTCAACTATTAGGTAGTTATGCGCTAAAATTCAAAGTCCATAAAGGCAGGGATTTTTAAAAAATGTTTTATTTATTTGAGAGAGAGAGAGAGGGAGAGAGCGAGCAGGGGAGGGCCAGAGAGAGAGGGAGACAGAATCTGAAGACAGGCTCCAGGCTCTGAGCTAGCTGTCAGCACAGAGCCTGACACGAGGCTCGAACCCACAAACCGCGAGATCATGATCTGAGCCAAAGCTGAACGCTCAACTGAATGAGCCACCCGGGTGCCCCATAAAGACAGGGATTTTATACTTTGCTTTGTTACTACTGTATTTCCAGAGCCAAGAATGTACCCAGAACACTTTGCCACCATGCATGCTCTTAAGACATATATATATAGAATATATTATTTAATTAAAATTATCTGACAGGACATCCATTTGGTTACATGTTGTTTGATCTTCACTGTATGATTGACAATCACAGACACTGTCAGCTGCTATTTCTTCCATCACTCCAGTCAAAATAGATTCTGTGTCCATCTTGCCCAGATTTGACTCAAGGAAGAGACATCCTATCCCTGCTCTAATCCAGGGATTTTCAAGTAAATGTGATTTGGCAATGCCTGGAGACATTCTCCGTTGTCGAAATAGGGGGAGGGTTGTGCTTCTGACATCTAGCAAAGAAAGCTCAGAGATGCTGCTAAACATTTTGCAGAGCCCAGGACAGCTTCCCACAGGAACCCAAAATGTCAGGGGTGCTCAGGTTGAGAAACCTGGTCGAAGCCAATCATGGTGTTTTCATTTCTCATGCAGTGAGTGCTCTAGATCCGATCGTGTGAAGTAATTCTGGTCAATAAGACATAAGTAGGGGCACCTGGGTGGCTCAGTAGGTTAAGCGTCCAGCTTCAGTTCAGGTCATGATCTCACAGTTTGTGGGTTTGAGCGCCATGTCAGGCTATGTGCTGACAGCTAGCTCAGAGCCCGGAGCCTGCTTTGGATTCTGTGTCTCCTTCTCTCTGACCCTCCCCTGCTCATGCTGTCTCTCTCTCTCTCAAAAATAAATAAAAAACATTAAAAAAAAACCACGAGCAGAAATCCACAAGGGGAATGGGGCAGCGAATATTGATTACCTGCCCTTATTCATTTTTCCTTTTTAGTAGTAACACCCCTTCAGTGTTAGCTAGGCCTATGCCCAACCACAGAACTATCCTTCTCAGCCTCCTTTACTGCAAGGTATGGCCATGTGACGGTTTTGGCCAATGAGATATGGGAAGTGTTGAGTCTAATTTCCAGATCGTGTGTTTAATGAGGGGATTGCCGTTCTTCACTTTTTCTCTTTTTCACTTCCTGCAGACTAGGAGGTGATATTGGTGTTCAACTTGAAGAGCACGACTCCAGGGATGGCAGAGTAGCAAGATAGAAAGACTCACATTGGGATTGGTACATGGCGATAAACAAGCTTTTCTCTCTTATTTAAACCATCATATTTTTGAGACTTTCTGTTTTAGCAGCTTGACTTGTATTCTAATATGGAGTGCTTCTGACTAAGCTTTTCCGCTCTGATAAAAGACACACGTGTACCTACACACACACACACACACACCTGCACACACACAGGAAATGACTGCTTGTCCAAAAGATGTTGTGGGGTTTGTGCAGAACGTCTGGAACCATGGCTGCCATCTTGTTACCATGAGGTAAGGTAGCCAGAGGGTCAAAGCTGACCTTATAAGTGAGAATGGTATGGGATGGTTATAACAAAGCTAAGTCTTTCTAGACATTGTTGAAGCATTAAATTAACCAACTGTGCTTCTGCCCTACAGGACTTCTTGTTAAGTAAGATAGTAAATTCTCAATATCAATTAAACTAGAGGTGTTCTTTTTTTTAAATTATAGCCCTATCCTAACTAATTCCTTTTATGTACTCAAGCATAAAGATATTACATGTCATTACAAGTACTCAGATATTTTTTGGCTAACTTATATTGCCTTCCTCCTTATTTTCTATCCACTACCAAGTTAATCAGATTCTGTGAGGTTTCTTTACTTGAGGTGAGTATGTTAGAAAAACATACACGACCAGCTCC
>NC_043709.1:23792048-23841430 GCF_006229205.1 Suricata suricatta | reverse complement strand
TATTACATGTCATTACAAGTACTCAGATATTTTTTGGCTAACTTATATTGCCTTCCTCCTTATTTTCTATCCACTACCAAGTTAATCAGATTCTGTGAGGTTTCTTTACTTGAGGTGAGTATGTTAGAAAAACATACACGACCAGCTCCTTGAGAAAATGAGGGTGCAGGGAGCAGCTACTGCCCCTGAAAATGCTTCTGGTTGGAAGCTAGAAGAGCCACTTTGAGTGCAGTTGAATAGGAAGCTCAGCTTCTGAGCAGTCAAGAGTAGGACTACCACAGAGGATCATGCGGGCTGTGAGCTGCAGTGGGGTGCGGGTGGGGGGAAGGGCAGCATAGGGGTGTCTTAAGTAAGAGAGAGCCAGGCTGGGGAGAGGAGGCAGAGAGAGAGGGAGAGAGAGAATCCCAGGAAGGCTCCACACTGTCAGCACAGAGGCCAGCTCGGGGCTGGAACTCACTAAACTGTGTGATCATGACCTGAGCTGAAATCAAGAGTTGGATGCTTATCTGACTGAGCCCCCCAGCCACCCACCATGTCCAGTATTTTAAACTAATTACTTCCACCCACTTTGCTTCCACTAAAACCTCCCTCATAGCCCTTCCCTAGTTATGCTGCCTGGAGACTCCCTTGAAGCCACTAAGCTCATGCTAACAGCCTTGCAATTCGGGCAGACTCCTTAGGTGATCTTGAAATGACGGCAGAGGCTGTTCCCTGAAGGCAATGACAAATCCTCTTTGCTTTCCTCTTGGCAGGTAATTTAGAGAAGGGCCTTTGCTCTCTCAGGGCTCTGCTTTTCACATTTGTACTCACCACTGAAGGGCCAGTGTGAAGATGAATTTCCATTCACTTCCTAACAGCAGCCGGCTCTTCCTCCTTCTGGACTCCTCTTGAATTGTTAGCCAGACAGCCAATTAGTCTTTTCACCTTTCCCGAAGCTTCCCAGGGAAGCAATATCACCACCAGCAACTCCCTCATTATCCCACTTCTTCTAAGCACTGTGATTCTAAGTGTCCACCATGAGAAAGAAGCTGATATGCACAGATTCTTTACTTCTTCCTTGAAAGACTTCAATCTCTCTCTCTCTCTCTCTCTCTCTCTCTCTCTCTCTCTCTCTCTCACACACACACACACACACACACACACATAGTATCTACACTCTGATTCGAGGTAGGAAACAAGGTATGAGTCTGTGAGACATAATTTGTGTGTACATTTGAACGTGAGACATAATTTCAGCTGGAACGTGGTTTAGAGAGATCACAGTTCTGTTTAAATACAGTGTGGAAGGTAACACATAGAAACTGTATTTCCTGATCCCCACTACAGGGCACAATAAAGAATTTTTCCTAATTTAGGGATGTTAGTATGAAAGAAATTGTATAAGGGAAGAAAATCAACTTGTTATACATTAAAATATTTTTCAATGTTTATTTATTTTTGAGAGAGACAAAGAGAGAGGGAGACACAGAATTCAAAGGAGGCTCCAGACTCTGAGCTGTTAGCATAGAGCCTGACGTGGGGCTTGATTTCAGGAACCAAACTGTGAGATCACTAGAGCCGAAGTTGGATGCTAACCGAGTGAACCACCCGGGCACCCTTCAACTAGTTATACATTTAATAAAAGATTAGAAAAAAAGTATAATTACATCTCTCCTTCCCCAAACCCAGGATGAATGATTGGTTACCCTCCAGGTTGGGCCAGAGAGATTCTCCCTGTCTGTTATCTAGGGCATCTATTTGAATATTGTTTCTTCTCTGATAACCTGAACCAAGTGTCCATAGGCCATACACAGTGGGCAACCATTTCTTTTTTTTTTTCTTTTATAGTTTATTGTCAAGGTGGTTTCCATATAGCTCATTCCCACAAGTGCCCTCCTCCATGCCCAGCAACCCCCTTTCCCCCTCCCCCTCCCCTTCAGCCCTCAGTTTGTTCTCAGTATTTAAGAGTCTCTCATGGTTTGCCTCCCTCCCTCTCCCCAACTATTTTCCCCC
Organism: Suricata suricatta; assembly: GCF_006229205.1. Classification (NCBI taxonomy): domain Eukaryota; kingdom Metazoa; phylum Chordata; class Mammalia; order Carnivora; family Herpestidae; genus Suricata; species Suricata suricatta. The sequence continues at coordinate 23,839,438 of NC_043709.1, read as the reverse complement.
CTTCTTCTCCCCCATGGTCCTCTGTTAGGTTTCTCCTGTTAGACATAGGGGTGAAAGCATATGGTTTCTGTCCTTCTCTGCCTGACTTATTTCACTTAGCATGACACCCTCGAGGTCCATCCACGTTGCTACAAATGGCCATATGTCATTCCCTCTCATTGCCATGTAGTACTCCATTGTGTATATAAACCACATCTTGATCCATTCATCAGGATGGACATTTAGGCTCTTTCCATGATTTGGCTATTGTTGACAGTGCTGCTATGAACATTGGGGTACATGTGCTCCTATGCATCAGCACTTCTGTATCCCTTAGGTAAATCCCCAGCAGTGCTATTGCTGGGTCATAGGGGAGTTCTGTTGTGAATTTTTTGAGGAACCTCCACACTGTTTTCCAGAGCGGCTGCACCAGTTTACATTCCCACCAACAGTGTAGGAGGGCAGTGGGCAACTGTTTCAACTCTGGGGACGTGGGGGCAAGGGGACGGGAAAGATATTTGTAGGGCAAGCTCTGTGCACACAAGGGTAGACATATTGTCTTCCGCCACTTCTCTGCTGTCATTGCTGCAACTTCTTTGTGTCCTGTGATTTCCTCAGATGGGAGAGGAGGGGGTTTGAATTCCTCTTGATGGCTGGGGTGGTGGTTAAAGCCTGGACGTGGGGTGAACCACACTGAGGACAACTCCGCCCTGAGGTGAGCTCATTTTTGTGTCAATAATCACAGAACTGTTGTACTTCAATGAGTGAAGATCAGTGAGGTGCTCAGAATGGTGCCTGGTACACAGAATCACACCTAAGGGTCAGCCCTTCCCTTGTGTTCGTTCCTCTGGTCCAGTGCCTTGTGCAAACATGCCCTCCACACATGTCTGGTGGCACACGAACGTTCAACTCTGTGCACCCTGGTGACTCGAACTGTTTCAGATCTCCTTTTTGGGAGATTGGTCGGTTCTCCTTCTTGCATCCTTTACCAAAAGGGGCATTCGCTCAATACCTGAGCTAAATCTTGAACAAAGGGCTCCCCTTGCATCTCTGGTTCAAAGCGAAAAAGCTTCTGATTTTGCAGTCAGCTGGGGACCCCTATTGGCAGCAAAATAAAGGAAGCTGGAAGCAGCGGGGTAATAAAACCCCGGCAAGTCCCTGCAGGAAGGAACAGTCATCTCCAAAAATGCCATTGCACCAGATTTTATATACAATAGGGAGGGTTGGTCCCTTTGCAGAGGAGAGAGTCGAGGGTTCCTTCAAGAAGGAACTAACTTCTTCTGTAAATCAGAAAACCTCAAAGTACTGACGGTCCTAAGGAAGGCCCAGCACCTCCCCAAAGTGAGTCATTTACCCCCACTGAACCCGGAAAGTCAGGCCCATTTCTGTACCTTGGCGGTGCCTCTTCCCTTACTCTACCCCCAAGAATGTGATCTGTGAGCAGATTTACACCTTCCACACCCCTTCTTGCGGAAGGCTCCCTTCCCATTGTTTCACAGGCTGCCAACTCCTCCAAAGCCTCCCTGGGAAACCCTGCCCCGCATCACACCCTCTCCTGTCAGCCAGAGCCTGCTTGCTCTCACACCTGTCTTTCCCGGGCCCTTTAACTGTGAAACCTTACAGTTTACAAAACCAATTGAAGGCATGTGATTAGCCTCCTAGAGCAGGCTGTGCTGCCTTCTCCTTTTCTCTCATTCCCGAACTCCAGCCTCACCGCGGGAAGCGTTCTGCTTTTTTTGAAGAAGCCACAAGTAAGTTGCTGGAGATTCCTTAGTGGGGACAGGGTTTTCTTTCGGGGTGATGAAAATGTTTTGGAACAGGATGGAGGGGGGCGGTTGCCCAATATTGTGAATGTACTAAATGTCGCGGAATCGTACGCGTTGACGTGGTTAACGGTATGTGAATTTCACCCCGGTACAAAACTTAAATTACTTTTCCCACCAAGTAATGGTCCAGACTGTCAGGTAGCCAGGGTCAGGGAAATACTGTACATGGAGAAATGAGGGGAGATACCCAAGGCCTTGCCTTCCCCACAGCCAGAGGCCGAGAGGGCAAAGAAAAATGAGGAAAGGAGCTCAGGTGCCCCAGGCCGTGGGCCGAGGACAAGCTCCTTGCCAAGGCATCAGCTAAGCCATTGAGATAAAGCTAAAATACCTAAAGGCTTCATTTTTCCAGGACAACAACATTTCTTTTTTTGTGACAGTCCCTTTGCATTGGTGACAACTGGCCATGCAGGTTCTCTGCGTGAGGTTGTTCATCCCATAAGCACACACTGCTGGAGTCTGACAAGAGCTTCTAAACCGGTCGGAAGGCTAATTAGCAAATTTTTTTAAACATTTTTTAATGTTTTATTTATTTTTGATACAGAGAGAGACAGAGCATGAGAGGGAGAGGGGCAGAGAGAGAAGGAAACACAGAACCGGAAGCAGGCTCCAGGCTCTGAGCTGGCTGTCAGCACAGAGCCCGACGTGGGGCTCGAACCCACGAACGTGAGATCTGACCTGAGCCAAAGTCAGAGGCTTAACCGACTGAGCCACCCAGGCACCCCTAATTAGCAAATTTTTAAAAAGCCACTTCTGTCTTTAGTAGAAGCTTCTCCAGGCATCCTGCACCTAGTTAGAGTTGTCAGAAAAAATATAGGCTGCCTTGTTCAATTTGGCTCTCTGATAAAGAACAAATCCTTTTTAAGCATAAGTATATCCTATGTGATATTTGGGACATTACCTATCCTGAAGATGTGTTCATTGCCTATTTGTAATTCAAATTATTTGGGACGGCGTATATTTTTATTTGCTACATCTGGCACCCTCTGAAGGATTTTCTGAAATTCTGACTGATAGGATTGTAGGCTATGCTCAGATTGGGGGTTCAGAGCAGAGGCGATCTCCTCTGGGACTTGCCTACCCCGTCAACCTCCCTCACCAACCCCCACCTTATGAATATTCAGCATCCCAAATGAGTGTCTGGCTTCAAAGACCACAAGCCTCAAGTTTGTATCAACTGCCAGGCCTGGTGTCAGTAGCAGCCCCTGTGATAGACATCAGGTGTCAGCAGCATGGAAGCTTCCAAATGCAAGCAAGCTGTGATCAAACAGAGTGTAGAGGGGCCAACCGAATCCCATAGCAACTCAGCTCCCGAAGACCACCCTGTGCTGGCAAGACCCATCTGGTAGAGAAGTTCCCGGCAGCAGCGGGAGGGCCTGGGCGGCGTAGTGGGTTAAGCGTCTGACTCTTGATCCTGGCTCAGGTCATCATCTCACTGTTTCTGAGTTTGAGTCCTGCGTGGGGCCTGCTTGGGATTCGGTCTCTCCTTCTCCCTGCTCCTCCCCGACTTGGGTGCATGTGTTCACTCTTTCTCTCTCTCAAAATAAATAAATAAATAAACTAAAAAAAAAAAAGAAAAGTTCCTAGAGAGTCGCTAGAAGCTAGCCACTCTGGACTTTTTGACATTCTTCTCCTGCTTTTGTTCTCTTGGGTTGTTCTTAGGCCCCGGAAGGCTGTGTGAGAAAGAAGTCTAATCACAGTAGGAAGGTAGTTTGATAAACAATTAGGAACTCAACACGGCCTGATTATGCTCCCCAGGCTTGGAGCTGGATGACCATTAGTTTTTAAAAGTTTAAAAAAAATGTTTACTTATTTTGAGAAAGAGAGTGCGTGCACACGCCAGCATGAGAGCGCAAGACAGGGGGAGGGGCAGAGAGTGAGGGAGACACAGAATCCAAAGCAAACTCCAGCTCTGAGCTGTCAGCAGAAAACCTGACATGGGGTTTGAACCCGTGAACCATAAGATCATAACCTGAGCCAAAATTGGACGCTTAACCGACTGAGACTTGATGCCCCTGGACCACCATTGTTAATGCCCACTTGCCTTAGCTAAGACCTAGGCCCATGTACTGGAACCACAGAAAGAGAAGAACTAGCTGTCAATACCTAACACCTGGAGATGATTGACAGGGCTGGTAGTAAACAGCCCATCACCCAGCCCCTTTCCTTCATCTGCTTGAAGAATGAAGGGGGAAAAAGGCTTGATCCTCATGATGGAACTCACCCTGGTGTCCATCTTACCCTGCAAAGTTCAAAAAATCTGCGAGAGGCCGAGGTGGTGATCTTTTCATGTGTGTCTCGCTCAATGGAGGCAGTCTGCCAGACCCCCAGAAACACACAATGCTTTGGCTCCCACTCAAAAAACACCAACATTCATTGCTGACAATGTCCCCACTTACCACCCGTCCCTACCCACCCCTTCCTGGAAAATGTGATGGAGGAGGGGTAATGGGTCAACTCCAATACCACCTGGCCCTCAGCAGCGGACCTGGATCCCGGCCCGGAAGCGGCCCTGGCCTCATGCACAGATAAATCCTTGGGGACATACACGGGTGGCACATCCTTATTCTCACAGCTTCAGCTTCCTGTGAGGCTGTGGAGTCACCTCTGTTGGTTTGGGTCTCTCTGACCTTGGAAGATATGGGAAACAGGCCAGTAGGTGAAATTGGGAGGCTGAGCTGTGATACGTCACAATCCGGCTTAGGGTGGGACACTTTGTCCCCAAAGAGGGAGGGTGACTTCCCACCACACCCAGTCACAGCGCAGCCTTTCCCGGGACAACAGGCCCTCCCCTTCTCCCCATCTAACTCTAAAAATATGTGCCACGTACGATGGCCCAGTTGCCTTCAGAGGTAATCCAAACCTGGCCAAGGAGCTAACACTCAATTCTTTGTCTACTGCTTCAGGAAGTCTTAACTCCCCTTAGGGTAGCTGGGTTTTGGAGACTTTTGGGGGGGAGGTGGTGAGTGGAAAGTATAAAAGCATACTTTCAGAGGTTTTCTCACTAAACAGTGTTGTGCTGAAAACTCACAATGATTCCAGCGGCAACTGACTGAAATCGTACACTTGAATTGATGTTCACTAATCCAGAAATCTTGTAAATACAAAATGTTTCTCTCAAACATTTCAAACTGGAAGTGACTCTATCACATTTGCCTAGTCAGACACAACACCCGGCAGCCTCAGCCAGATCCCAAAGGGAGAAGACTAAATGAAATTTGGCTCACTCATCATGGTCCTTGAAAGGACCAAGCAAAACAATCACTAAAATAGTAGGGGAACCTGATGATGGGACAGATCTTCCTTCTTTCATAGACTCAGCGGAGTAACTGAATTTCCTATTCACACAACCTGTTGGGGCCATTCCGGTTACTGAAGTGAATGAAACACGAGAGATTTTATTTCGTCTCAAGTTTTCTCTAGCAGCCCTTTCTGGAGGGTCTTTTGTGTGTCCCCTGTCAAATTCCTCCTCAGCCTGGGGCTCCCTAATTGTCATTCCATGCCCAGGAATGCTCCCAGCTTGAAAATTCTTCAGGCCTCACTTTTAAGTTTCTCTTCCCCAGAGAAACTTCTGACCACCTCCTTCTTTCCTAACTATCTCCTCCTGATGCCTACCTGAGCTTAGCCTTTCTTGTTAGAATTTCTTCCCGGATCTTGTTACTATTAGAGCATTTACCACAAATGGCATTTTCATGTTGAATTGTGTGATGATACTTTTACTATACGGCTCCTTCCTAAGCTATAAACTCCATGAAAGCAGTGTTATAGGGGCGCCTGCATGGCTCAGTCTGTTAAGCGTCTGACTCTTGATTTTAGCTCAGGTCATGATCTCACAGTTCTAGAGTTCGAGCCCCGGGCTGTGCACTATCAGTGCTTGGGATTCTCTTTTTCTCCCTCTCTCTCTGTCCTTCCCCTGCTTGCATGCATGTGCTCTCTCTCTCTCTCAAAATAAATAAACTTAAAGAAAAAACAGGGTTATTGGTTGAATTGTCTTCTCAAAAAGATATGTTGAAGTTGTAACTTCTGGTGCCTCAGAATGTAACCTTATTTGGAAATAGGGTTGCTGTTGATATAATTAGTTAAAAAGAGGCCATACTGGAGTAGGGCGGGTCACTACCCCAATATGACTGGTGTCCTTTTGTATGAGAAGAAGAGACACAGAAACAGAGGCACACAGGGAGAGTGCCCTATGAGGATGGAGGCAGAGATCAGAGCGACCCAGCTGCAAGCCGAGGTATGCCCAAGTGCCGGCAACCACCAGAAGTTAGAAGAAGGCAAGGAAGGATCCTCCATTATAGTTTCTGCGTGTGTGTGGCCCTGCTGACACCATGATTTCAGACTTACAACCTCCAGAACTGTGAGAGAAAAAATGTTTCTTGTAAGCCACACCATGTGCACGGTCCTTTGTTAGAGCAGCTGTAGGAAGCTACCAGAAGCAGGGATGTTACCAAGTTTGCTTCTTGCTGTACCCATAGCATCTAACCTAGTGTCAGCATAGAGTAGATGCTTAATGAATATTTGCTGAACGAATGAATAGCAGCCTTGAAGATTCACCTTTTTTAAAAAAAAGAATTTCAGTCTGGTTGCTGACTGTACTTGAGGTCAATTAACATGACCTTTTACACTCCTTTGAAGGATGGTACCTTTTTTTTTAAGTTTATTTATTTATTTTGCAAGGGAGAGCATACAAGCGGTGAGGGGCAGAGAGAAGGGGGACAGAGGATCTTTAGAGGGCTCTGGACTGACAGCAGGGAGCCTGTCTGATGCAGGATTCGAACCCATGGACCATGAGATCATGACCTGAGCTGAAGTCAGATACTTAACCAACTGAGACACCCAGGAGCCCTAGGATGGTATCTTTTTAAATACAACAATATCGTAACAAGCAAAAGAAAGAACTGACAAAATATTCTTTGCTACCTTTCCCCTGATAGCTCTCCACAGGAAGAGCACTGAAGGTCTTGAAGGAGTCTGGCTACAATTTAGAACTTTCCCGGGAGGTGACTATGTGCTAAACCCGGGCTTCATGAGGGAGTGTGTGGTGGCTGAGTCTGTTAGCAACACTTACTAGGAAGGATCCCGAACAAGCGCCTGTTAGGTGTTAGGGGTCGGGGCGGTGTAAAGAAAGGGAATACATCCTCAAGGACTCATAAGGCTCAGTGGTGTGAAGGTGCATAGGATTCACACAGAAATGACAGCCATGTTGTGCGGAATCTATTCATTCCTCACAAATGGTCCCTGCCCTTGTTCAGTGCAATTTAAGATAAAATTAGTGGCATGAAATCACTGAGGTCAGAACAACTACCCTTTCTGGGGGAATCGGCAAAGTGCTTACAGAGGAGGTGACTTTTGAACTGATACATGGTTGGCACTCAGTGCATATCACCCTGAGCACAGCAATTTCAGCGTGATAAGGGTGGAAAACAAATTATAGTTAAGAAAGTATTTAGTAAAGTTAAATTATACTTTCAGGCAGTTTGGCTTAAAAGGAAGGAGAGAGAGAGAGGGAGGGAGGGAGGGGTGGTCTTTTTTCAGTCTTCCCATCTCAATTATTAGTGTCTGGCTGGTCACTCAGACCAAAACCCTATGTATTAGTTGGGATGTGCTAGCTGTCTTAGCAAACAGCTCCAAACTCTCAGTGGCCTAACACGACGAGGGTTTATTTCTTATTCGTGTCAAAGTCTAGTGTATGTTGGCTGGAGAAGGAGTGTTGGGGGAGGGGATGCCTGTGCCCCCCACACAGCCATTCAGGATCCAGGCTCCTTCTACCTAGCTCTGCCTCCTTCTAGCAAGTTGCTACTCAAAATGTGGTCCACGGGCCAGTGCTGGTTCCTGAACTCTTTGTCACCATTTCGTGCCAAGATAATTGCAGAACTGAGAGTGTTTAGAAATGATAGCAGTTTGACAGAATAATTTTAGATCTATTGAATCTAATCATAAAAAATAGAATTTGGCTTATATTTTGTCTTTTTTAATGTAATTTTCTCATGTGATTTGTTACTGTATTTTATAAAAGTCGCAGGCCATGATAGAACTAAAAAGAAAAGCTGCACACCACATGTAGTTTGGGAAGCACATCAGCCTGAGTCCTAGATCTCTGCCCTGATCAGCAGAGAAAGCAGGAGTGGGGACGTGAGGGTTGTGTGGGAGATCTGAGGCCCTGGAATAGCAGATCCTATTTCTGACAAAATCCCATCGCCCAGACTCGGGCCCCACTTAACTGCAAGGGAGTCTGGGAAATGTAGTCTTGCTGGGTGCCCAGGAAGAAGAGGAAATAGAATTTGGTGAAGTCACAGCATTGTTGGCCATTCCGTAGGAGCCATCTTGACTTGTTTCTTCCTGGCCTACATGCAGTCTACTGGCTATCACTGTTAGCTCTGCCTCCAGGATATAGCCCCGATATATCCACATCTCTTGTTTTTCCCAGAAGAAGCAGGACTTCTTCTGTCCTACTCTGAGCCATCTAGAGGGTCTCTGTAGTTCCACTCTGCCCTTTACACTTTTGCCTTCCCATTACCTCTTCCCTAAACCTTTCTCTGCACAATATCAAGGGTAAAGTATCAAGGGTAAAGTGTTTATTTGTGATCAAAATAATGATGTCTGATTTGCTTCAAATAATCCAGTCGGGGAGGGAGTTTGGTGGGAATATAGATAATATGTATTGATAATTGTTGGAGCTGGGTGATGGGCATATGGAGACTTATTTTCTACTTCTGTATTTGCTTGAGATTCCTGTGACAAGGTGTTTTTAAAAGTAAACTTTTAGAACTTAAATGAGGCTATATCCAAGGTGACTGCTTATAGTTGTGCAGGTGCGCTGAGCCTATGTATGCTGGGCCCAGAGGGGCAATGGGAGGCAGAAATCTGCAGGACGACCTCTCTCAGGGGGGCTGAGTCTCCACAGCAACTGGTGGCCATTATCATGCCTTTCCTGGCTTTTAAACCTGTAATTGGTATACGGTAATTTTTTAAAATGCTTAAACTTGACAAAAGAATCCACAATCTGATGTCTCTAGTCCTGTTGTTATAATTGTTGTTGTAGGCTGGGTGTTGGTATGCAGATATGTTCCATCCTAATTTTGCACCCTGTGGATGTGACTTTACGTGGCAAAGAGGCTCTGCAAGAACAACTGAGTCAAGAAGAATCTTGAGACGGGGAAATTCTCCTAGATTGTTTGGTTTGGCCCAATGTAATCAGGAGAGTTCTTAGGAAGTCAAAGAAGAGAGGCAGACTCTCAGGAGAGGAGATGCTGGTAGCAGAGGGTAGAGGGCTCTGGCTGCTAGAGTTGAAGATGGAGGAAAGGGCCATAAGCCCCTAAATGCCAGCAGCCCCTAGAAGCTGGAAAAGACAAGGCAACAGCGCCTGTGGAAGGACCATGGCCCTGTGACACCTTGATTTTAGCCCATGAGATTCATGTCACACTTCTGACCTACAGAACTGTAAGATAATAAATCTGTGTTATTTTAAGCCACTAAATTTGCGTTAATTTGTTATAGCAGCAATAGGAGGCGAATACAATTAATTGTTTGACATCCATACACTGTCAGATTCAGAAGTCGACCTGTGGAGGTTACATCCTCCTTGCTCACTACTGTCTGCAGACCGGCTCCATCAGTCTTGCCCCTCTGCCCAGTCTCATCCCCTGCCTTCTTCCTTTCACTTGCTTTGCTTCAGCCCCACGAGCCTTCTTTCTCCCTTAAACTCCTTCAAGCCTTTGTTTGCCATTCCTTCTGCCTGAAATGCCCTTCACCTAACTCTTCACATGGCCAGCCTATTTAAGCATTTGGGTTTCAGCATAAGTGTCACCTCTTCAGAGATTTTCTTTGACTCTTCCCTCTAACGTAGACCTTCTCTCTCATTACCCTATTTCATTTACTTTATAGCCCCTATTATTTTTTTTAATGAGCTATATTTTTGGGAACAATTTTAGATTTACAGTATAATCCAAAAGATCACATAGGAAATTCCCATATACTCCTGCCTCTACTCCCAATATCCCTTATTATTAACGTCTTACATCAGTGAACATTTGTAATGATTAATGAACATATATTGATGTGTTATTCAAAACTAAACCATACTTTATTCAGAATTCTTTAGTTTTAGCCCAATGTTCCATCCAGGTTCCCATCCCCACCAGGGTACCACAGTTCATGCGTTGAGGTCTCCTGTTGGCTGTGATAATGTTTTTTGATGCTTTTAACAGTTTTGAGGAGTACAGGTCAGCTCTTATGTAGAATGTTTCTCAATTGAGATTTGTCTGATGTTTTCCTCATGATTATACTGGGGTTATGGGTTTGGGGGAGAAAGACTATAGAGGTAAAATAGTATTTTTATCATATGATATCAAGAGTTTATGATTCATGATCTGTTTTGATTTATGACTGTTGGTGTTGACCTTGATCACCTGGCTGAGGTAGTATTTGTCAGGTTCTCCAGTATAAAATTACTCTCCCCCCTTTCCCTCCTCCATTTGATACTGTAATTCTTTGGAAGGAAGAAGGTATGCACAACCCATCCTTAAGGAGTAAAGAGTTACGCCCTTGGTATTTTTTGAATTTATTTTATTTATTTGTTTGAGTATGTGTTTTGAACACAGTTTCTGAGCTAAGCCACAGCCATTCCCAGCCTCCTCCTTACCTGCTGTTTGCAAGCAGATGCAGGAAGCCAGATGCCTGTTTTCCTTGTCTCCATCCTGACAGTGAAACAGAAGGAAGTCAGTCTCCTAGTATGTTTTGAAGGCTTTTGCTCTCCTCATAAAAGAGGTAGTTTTTATTGTTCTATTGTTTCCTTTTTCTTTGCACCCTGAAAGTGGAATTTTGGCACTGCTGTGGCCACCTTGGGACAATGAGTGACAAGCATAATGGCAAAAAGTCAACATGGTAAAAACACCAGAGCAGAAATACATTTGAAAAAATATAGTTGCTTTGATGGCAACTGATGCCAGCCATCACCTACCTTTGGGCTTAGTCTTATTGAGGAGAATTTAAGTCATTGCTAATGAGGTTCTAGTTCTTGTAGCTGAAAGCATTCTTAATGTCAATATTTTTGTTTGGTTTTTACAGAGAGAGAGAGAGAGAGAGAGAGAGAGAGTGCATGTGCGCGTGTGTGTGTGTGCATGCACCCATGTGAGAGAGAGACACAGAGAGAGGGAGGGAGGGTGAGGGGAGGCAGGAGATCAAAGCGGGCTCTGTGCTGAGAGCAGAGAGCCTGATTTGGGGCTCAAACTTGTGAACCATGAAATCATGACCCAAGCCAAAGTTGGATGCTTAATTGACTGAGCCACCCAGATGTCCCTGTAGCTGAAAGCATTCTTAACTGATAAGGTATTTCTTTCCTGTCTTCTAAAAATGAAGTTCTATAAGTACAGAGACTTTGTCTGTCTTGTTTATCTCTGTTTCCAGGGGTTGACATAGAGTAGATACTCAGTATGTTCTCATTGTATGACTGAAGAAACAAATGACAGTTTAAGGGAAAGGGAAGATTTGTTTTTTGAGTTAAGGACACTAGGGCATATTTGTAGGATAATAAGAAGGCACCAGAATAGACAGATTGAGGGTATAAAGAGGAGGGGAGTGAAAAGATACTTCATGAAGGATGGTCTCAGAAAAAGGGGAGGCAATAGGATGCCATGGCCTGGTGGAGGTGTGTGTTGGATAATAAAGGGAGAAACAATTAAATAGAGGCTCTTAATCTCTTCCATCAGGAATCTAATTGATCTGAGAATCCTATTTGAGAATCAGCCAGGAAGCTATGAAACCTCTCTCCAGGAGAAAGCATGTAGTCACATATATTCATACTTTTACATGTAGTTTCATGAAGTTTGCTGACATGCTCCCCCAACCATCCATGGCTTCTTAGCTTTTAAGTTTTAGGACCAATGCAATTAAAAATAAAATGGAGGGGCACCTGAGTGGCTCTGTTGGTTGAGGGTCATACCTCTGCTCAGGTCATGATCTCATGGCTTGTGAGTTTGAGCCCTACAACAGGCTCTGTGCTGACAGCTTGGAGCCTGGAACCTGCTTCCAATTCTGTGTCCCTCTCTCGCTCTCCCCCTCCCTGCTTATGCTCTATCTCTCTCTCTTAAGAATAAATTAAAAAACATTTAAACAAATTTAAAAAAATAAATAAAATGGGAGAATTGATATCAGGTTATTAACTTTTTAAATCCCTAACTAAGGATATTCAAAAATGAAAGTTATTGTTTACAATCTCATCTTTTCATTAAAGAATGGTTATGTTCATCTCAAAAAAGCAGGAAGGACCTAATCTTTTAAAAAGTACTATTATTTATATTGGATAAATTTAGCATCACAGATAACTCACTAACTTGTCCTTAATAGAAGCACAGTGCAGGTTTTAAAGTCAAACAATTTGAGTTAGCTCTGTTCCTTACTTGCTGTGTAAGTAACAAACTTGGGTAAGCATCTAACCCTCACTAAACCTTGGTTTCCCTCACAGCAAAAGAAGAGAAAATAGAACCTAACTCATGATTATTGTGAGATTAAATACAGTAATGCCAGTGAACCAAATCCTAACACCCAGAGATAACCAGTTAACTCTGGGGAAAACCTTTCTGCATATTGGTATAAAAATGATCATAGAGAGGCGCCTGGGTGGCTCAGTCGTTTGAGCGTCCAATTTTGGCTCAGGTCATGATCTCACAGTTCATGGGTTCAAGCCCCCGTTGGGCTCTGTGCTGACAGCTTGCTCAGAGCCTGGAGCTTGCTTTGGATTCTGTGTCTCCTTCTCTCTCTCCCCCTACCCACTCGTGCTCTGTCTCTCTCTGTCTCTCAATAATAAATAAATGTAAAAAAAATTAAAAATTAAAAAATAAAAATGATCATAGAGGTCATTGGGTGAGCACTTGGGTGGCTTAGTCTGTTCAGCCTCCGACTTGAGTTCAGGTCATGATCTCGCGGTTCATGAGTGTGAGCCCTGCATCGGGCTCTGCACTGACAGTTCAGAGCCTGGAACCTGCTTTGGATTCTATGTCTCCCTCTCTCTTTCTCAGCCCCTCCCCTGCTTGTGCTCTCTCTCTATCTTTCTCAAAAATAAGCAAACATTTTAAAAATTTAATAAGTGATCATCTAGCTGTAGATACAGCTAGAACCACATGTGCATGTGCACCCATGTGCACCCATGCACACACACATAGCCACAGCACATATACAAGTCAGATGCTTCTGTGTGTATTTCTTTGTATTCTGCTTTCCCTTTCTCTTAGCAATACACATGAATATATTGGAGTCACCCCTGCACACTTTGCACAACACTGTTTTGACCGGTTACCTGGTACTCTAGAAAATGGCATTGCATCATTTATTTCACTGATCTTACCTTGTTGGATGTTGGATTTATTTCCAGTTGTTTGCAAGGATAACTCTGCAATGACCTTCTTTCTAACTAAAGTTTTCTCATATCTATGATTATTTCCTGAGAAAAAAATCTTATATGAATAAATGGTGTGTTAAAAACATACGCAGTTTTTAAAAAACCGACTCTGAACCATAGAGAACAAACTGGATATGAGAGGGCAGAGGGGGTGGACGGGTGAAATAGGTAAAGGGATTAAGAGTTCAGCTATCATGATGAGCACTAATACATGGAGGTGCTGAGTCACTAAATTGTGCACCTGGAACTCATATAATACTGTATGTTAACTACACTGGAATTTTTTAAAAAATCTAAAATAGATTTAAAAAACACTTATACAGCTTAAGTTTATTTTCCTTATAAAGTCATTTTGACCTCCAGAAATATCATGTCAATTTGTATTTCTCCCAGCATGTATGAAATTGCTCATTTCTGAGCACCCTCACACTACTATTTTGTTCTTCTAAATTTTTCCTTTTCTTTGGGGAAAAATTATATTTGATATCTTAATTTATATTAATGTGATGACTAGTAAAGTCAGGTTTTTCAAGTGCTTACTGGCTAATTATACTAATTGCTTTGTGAATTTGCCATTTGTATCTTTTATATATTTTTAGAATATTTGTATTTTCTTTTTTAAAATAATTTTTAAATATTTATTTTTGAGAGAGAGAGAGAGAGCTTAAGCAGGGGAAGGGCAGAGAGAGAGAGGGAGACATGGAATCTGAAGTAGGCTTTATGCTCTCTGAGTTATCAGGGCAGAGCCCAATGTGGGGCTTGAACTCACAGACCGTAAGATCATGACCTGAGCTGAAGTCACAAGCTTAACTCCCTAAGCCACCCAGGTACCCCCATTTTCTTTTTTTTTTTTAAGTTTATTTATTTATTTAGAGAGAGAGAGAGAAAGAGAGTGTGTGCGCAGGGGAAGGGTAGAGAGAGAAGGAGAGACAGAATCCCAAGTAGGCTGTGTTCTTTCAGAGCCCAATGTGGGGCTCAAACTCACAAACCCAGTTGTGAGATGAGGGCCTGAGACAAAATCAAGAGTCAGATGCTTAATCAACTGAGCCACCCAGGAACCCAAATATTGGCATTTTCCTATTGATTAGGAGTTCTTTATATAACAAGGCTAATAATTATTTTCATCCAATTATGTTGCAAAAGACTGCATCATTTATATTTCTGAAACTTAAACAGAAGAGAGTATCATGAGTAACTTTGACCCATGACTTTGAAATGAGAAGGGGAGCAGGGTGGAAAGTCAACGGGTCATGACGTTCTGAAGTGGTGGTCATCACTGACCTTGAAATCCCCGCTAGAGAGGCGAATAAACCTGTTCAGAGGTGAGGGCGCGGTTGGCTGGGTGCGCTGGGCGGGGTTGCGCAGAGAACTACAGAAGGCCTTGGATGCTAACTAGCGTGTTGTTCTTTCATAGGCTTGGAGCTTTTAAGCCACCCCTTGAGTCTGATTGTTTAAATAATTTTAGTTGTATGAATTGACCCTCCTTTTTGTATCTTGAAAACAAGAGTAACTTTTCTATCTCCAATCCAACCATTGATTAATAACAGCACAGGCCTTTAGCATTATTTTAATTTCCCAAGTCAGTAGGGTCTCACTTTTGTAATAGTTCACATAGTATGGCATTCTTTATGATACTGGTAAGCATATTGGATACAAAAAGAACACATCTGTAATTATCATGATTTTTTTGCAGAACCAAGTATGCTAAAAACAGTCAGATGCATACTAGACCCTTAATAAGTATTTGTCAAACTGAATGAAAGGAAACTTCTCAGAATGTTACAAAGCTACAGAGTCTGATATAAAATAGCAAGATTTACTTTTAAAAACTTGTTTTAGGATGTAAGTGAAAGGTGTCAGTAACTGACTTTCCCTTTAGAAGGTGATCAAAG
Organism: Suricata suricatta; assembly: GCF_006229205.1. NCBI lineage: Eukaryota > Metazoa > Chordata > Mammalia > Carnivora > Herpestidae > Suricata > Suricata suricatta. The sequence continues at coordinate 23,824,349 of NC_043709.1, read as the reverse complement.
AAATTAGAGCATGCCTCTTTTTTTTTTCATTTCTTGCTTTTTTTTTTTTTTTTTACTGTTAGATTGGTAGACCAGCTAGTTCTGCAGCTGTGTTCCCAGATGGGTAGAAATGCATCTCCATTTTCTGCTCCAGTGACAGGCTATTGTGAAGCAAAGCTCTTAAAGTTACCTGAATATTTACATAACACATTGTCCTGAGTTTGTTTGAGCAATTCTAAAGTAAATAGCTTTTTGGCTTTCAAACTTACATGGCACTAAGGAACGGAATTTAGGGTTGGCTCAGGAGGTGGATTAGACGAGGTATTATAAATTCCCAAGTGTGCCCCAGGATTAGGGTCTGGCTCTTATAGACTCCAAGACTTTCCAATTAAAGCTAGAAATATTATCCTGAGTTTATGTTGTTTTCCATTGCTGCTGCTGCTTTCTGCCAAGCCAGAGTTCATGATGGATTTTCTGCCTGTTCTCAAGCAGAGTAGGTGACACTTATGCAGCACCCTTTTTTATGTATTAGGCACCAGTCCCCGTTTTTCACATTAACTCAGTCAATCCTGATAACAAAACTATAAGGTAGGTTGTATGAGTACAATGATAGTTGCTATAACAAATAAGCCATAAAACGTTATGGACTTAATCCAATAAGTGATTATTCCTCATTGCCTGGAACCCATTTGCAGGTGTTTGATAGAAAGTTTAGTGACCCAAACTCCTCTCATTTTGTAGATTTCCTATACCTTAGTGCCCTGAAGTCCTTTCTAACCAGCAAATGGAGAACAAAAATGGGGGGTTCTCTGTTGGAGGTTTTTTTTTTTTAATGTTTTATTTATTTTTGAGAGATAGAGTGTGAGCAGGGGAGGGTCAGAGAGAGAGGGAGACACAGAATCTGAAGACAGGCTGCAGACTCTGAGCTAGCTGTCACCACAGAGCCCGACACGGGGCTCGAACCCACAAACCGTGAGATCATGACCTGAGCCGAAGCCGGACACTTAACCGACTGAGCCACCCAGACGTCCCTGTTGGAGGTTTTTAATGGGTAAGGCCTGAAGGCAGTGCACATCTGCTCATGGCACTTGCCAGAACTCGGACACATGGCCTCTTCTAACTGCAAGTGTTAAGAAATACAGTCTAGCTGTATTTCTAGGTAAAAGAGAAAGTGGTTTTGGTGAACCCATTGATTCTGTCACAGTCCTCTCTTTGGTTATCAAGTAGCCTCACTCAACTAACCTTCTTCCCACACAAACAACACACTCATTCCTTTCCCAAAAGAGACAACCCAATGCCCCCTACAGGTACTGCAGTTAGCTAAAAAATTCCCTCATTTCTGGGTAATGGGTGGCCTTCTCCATCAGGATAGGATGTTTTCTTCATTGTTCATTGACCTTTGAACTGAAGGGACAAACTTCCCTGTCCCATTCATGCCCAAGGTAAAGTGGTGGGCAAGGATGGGATAAAGTAATAGTTGTGCCCAGTTAGAAAGGGAAGACAGAGACACACAGCAATGCCGAGGCCTAACGGTGGTGAAGTCCCAGTGGGAAGGCATTGTGCCATGACCCGGTCCTGGGAGTCTGAGTTAGTTCCTTCTTAGTACAGCCTGATTTTCCACTCTGGGAGAACTCCATGTCCTTTGTTTTCTGTGGTCCTCGCTGCTTTCTGGAAGGTTGGTTCTTCCTTAACTCTTATCCTCCATGGCCACCTATGAACCCATGAGATAGGTGTTGAGGAGCCCATCCTTTCCGAGGGCTGCACAGCTTCTGGAGTCCACTCCCTGGTTGTGCAAATTTGGACCAAAAAATTGGTTCAAGGTTCTAACTATCAAAGACCTTTTAAAGTTAGGCTTATTTTTTCTTTGGCAAAATCATTCCCTAAAAATTCAGAATGTGCTAATCTTTGCTTCCTCCAAATCCCATGAGCAAAAGTTCATACCCAAAATTTTTTCCTATACATGTTTTTCAAGCTTCATTTATGTATTTGCTTTGTCTCTCATGCTTCTCTCTCTTGATTTGAGAATAATTGTCTTGAGACTATCTAAAATAATAGGCTTGGATGGGAATGCCAGATCTTTACTCAGATCTTTGTTAGTAAGCCTGAGTCAGAAGGGGCTTTTGTTGCTCAAATATGTTTAGAATTTGGGATCCAAAATGAGTAGACTTTTATAACCTTTGGGATTGACTGTCTCTGGGCTCTGTTGCCTCTTTCACTTCTGTTTGCAAACTAGCCAATCTTTCCTGAACTCCTCTCTTTCTTGTAATTCTCACTAAGAGCAGAGTCATACAAGTGACTACCTCCTTAACTCTGTGCCCTAGGTATCTCTTCTCACCTTAGTCCCTGACCTGGGAAAAGTCAACACATCCTATTACTCTGACTCTTTCCAGCCACTTCCCCTGGACTACAGGCTTAGCAGCATGATGTCTGCCATTGAAGGCAACAGTTATACCAGATGTTTGCCACTTTATGAAACAGGTTTCTTTATGGCTTCTTATATCACTTTATTCACTAATTATCACTCAACTGCTGAGCCAATTCTGTATTGTTTTAGGTTTTGCTTATGGAAGCCCTCCACTTCTAGCTACCAGTTTTTATATTGCTTGGCACAACAGTAGAAACCCTGGAATTTCAGCTTAAGACAATAGTAGTTATTTCTTCTCCTCGCCAAGCCAGTGTAGGCACCTTCCACATGGTGATCAGGGCTTCAAGTTGCTGCCACCTTGACTTTTGCCATACTCTGGGGTCATGGAGTTCTTTGCTTTCAGACAGTAACTCAGTGAAAGCAGAAAAATCATCTATGGGAGGGTTTTAATGGCCAGGCCTGGAGGTGGTACACATTAGGTCTGTCACATTCCACTGGCCAGAACCTAGTCATGTCCACATCTAGTGCAATGGAGGCTGAGGGATATAATCTAGTCCTGTGCTCAGGGAGAATAGGGACCAGGCTTTGGGGACTACATGAGAGCCTCATTGATAAACATACAGCACCAAAAAAATCTGAGCCATAAACCAGCAAATTCCTCTTGTTTTCATAGCATGTTTGTCTCTTTAAGGTAGGAATGTGTCCTCATAGAGGCCTAAGTGGTTGGTCACATCTGAGAGTAAGAGTAGGACTTTGTTCTTAAATGGTGGGTCATGGAAACCCTTTCCTGGGCATATTTTCTATAAAGACAAAGGAAAACTTAGAAGAAATTTGACACGTACCTCCTCCCCTCAGTTTTTGTCTTTGCAGATAACCTAAGGATTGTCTGGTGCCAGAAAGCTTGGGCTGGATGGCCATAGGGAGTTAGTGTCAGGATGGGGAGCATTAAGGCTTTGTCAGAGTGAAGGGCTGAACACCCATTTCTTCTGAAATGTTGACTGATGATGTTTTCTCCTAGAGCAGGATTTGAGTGCCTATAGTTTTAGGGTGTGACCCCAGAAAGCACAGTTAAGGAAGTGAGAGATGTAAGTCAGGGAAGAGAGAAAACCCAAGAAATAAGTTCTTGCCAGGGCAATAGAGACTCAATCCCGGTAGAGATCTCCTGAGAAACCATGTGGGACCTGCTTCAGAATTGCCCCAGTGGAAATCAAGGAGGCTGGGGCATTTTTCTAACAACTCCCATCCATGATGATTGAAGGTTGGTCCAGGAGCATTAGGACCATCTCCCCCATCTCTGAGCCATATTTGCAAGCAGCCTAGCAAGCTCCTGTGACAAGCAGAAAGGAAGACATCTGCAGACACATGGGAGGGGAGCTGTGAGCCTGGCCCAGGAGCTATCCATTGATGCAGGAGAACTCGGGTGGTCCAGAGAACATAGGGCACCTGCTGAGGTGGGAAGATTCACAGGGAGTGAGAAACAAGGACTCAGATATAAGACAAGCTCTCCAAATCCACCTAGCTGACCTCACTGGCTGTAGCTGTCCTCTGGATGGGGCTGAACTCTGCCTCCTTTGTGTACTAACTAGTATTAGCAGCCAGAAGTGATAGAGCATTCACTGTGTCCAGGAGCTGTACTAAGGGCTTGACATAAATGAGCTCATTTAATGTTCATTGACCATCTACCATGTACCAGGAGAGAAGCAAGAAATGAATATAACTCTCTGTACTTAATTTAAACTCTTGCAGGAGGGATAAAGAGAATACAGAGATTTTATATAGCAAAGGATCTGTTGGAGTCCAAAACAGTTACAAATAAGTAGGAGGTCTCTAGGACATGAAACTGCCTTCAGGATGGTGGATTAGATTCCTTAAGGAAGAAAAAGGAATTGGACCTATCCTTGAAGGATGGGTAGGAGTTTGACAAGCATGTTAAGGGAAGTGCATTTGTGGACAAAGTGATGGAGTTTGGGAAGGAGGAGGGGAGGGAGACAAGATGGGCATTGCTAGGAAGCTGTCACAATATGATCAAACCTAAGAGTGAGATGAATCTGTAAGCCAGATGTGACACCAAAGTTGAAAGAAGCCAGATCAAGCATTACACTGTGGCTAGAGAATGTCTCCAGTGGAAAGCAATAAGCATGAGGGAGAGGAATCGTTTTTGGGAGGAGCGAGATACAGGGGAGGGGGGATGGAGGCAAATGATCAGGAATAATGTCACGATTGATAGATGTCTGTAGCAATCCATTCAACCATTGAGTATATACCCTTCATTAATAGTTTTCATGCATTCAACAAATTATTTAACACTGACTGTGTTCCAGCCACTCACTTATATAATGAGTACACAGTAGCATAGAAATCTACGACCTCATGGAGCAGATGCAGATAATACCATATTTTAAAATATTTAGTATGCCAGATAAGTGGCATGGAGAAAACTAAGTAGAGAGGGATGACAGGGAGTACTACCTGGGGAAGAGGGTTGGTATTTTAGAGAGGGTGGCCAGGGATGGCCCTGCTGAGAAAGGGACTTATGAGTAAAAGCTGAGGTTGTGGGAGAGTGAGCTGTGCATCTCCCTGGCAGAAGAAGGCAATAGTGAAGACCTCATGCAGGAAGAGTGCCTTTTGGTCTGGAAACAGTTGGGAAACTGGGCCTGGCTAGAACAGAGTGAGTGATGGGCACAATGGCTGGTGTGAGGTTGGAAGAAGGCAGACCAGATGATGAAGGTCAGTGGTTTTCAATGGGGTGGCACCATTCGATAGGGTTTCTGAAATTCATGGAGCTGTGTTTGTTCTAGTGTAGTTGTGTCTAAATATTTCCATATTAAAATACATAATACATATTTAAATTTAAAGATCATGGATTTGACTACAGAGCAGAGTGATCTGAGTAGAGTTAAAAAAAAGAAATATCATGATCAGACAGGATTAAATAGTTATCACTGGCTACTATGTATAGAAGAGACTATAGGGTCAAGAGCCATTAGGAGGTCATTTAGGAGGCTACTGCAGCATCTTAGTCTGTCGGGGCTGCTGTAACAAAAATACTATAAACTGGGTGGCTTATAAATAATAGATGCTTATTTCTCACAATCTTAGAAGCTGGGAAGTCCAAGATCATGGTGCTAGCAGTCTTGGTATCTAGTGAGAATGCAGATGGCTGTATTTTGGCTCTCATTTCACGTGGTAGAATTTTTATGAGGACACTAATACTACTAATGGGGGTAGAGTCCTCATAATGTAATCCTTCCCAAGTCAAGAGTGACTGCATATTTTTCAACTGAGCAATGAAGGATATTGATGTTATCAACTGCAATTGGAAGCTTATATGTACAGTAGGTTTTGGAAAACACCAGCATTTATAGGATACCAACTATATGCAAGGTACTATTTTAAGCACCAGGAATTTTCACAGGTCTGATGTGGAATATTACATAAAGAAGTTCTTCAGGACAGAAGCTGAGGCCAGCAAGGAGCAGGCTGTCCTGACATGTAGGATTCTAGCTAGAGTGTAAGTCTTCTGAGGTCAGAAGCATGATCTGGCATCTTGGTCATCTTGGCCACCCACCGAGTGTTTGGTAACACTGAGTGTTTAGTAACTATCTGTTGAGGGAAAGATGGTTCATTGTCTCTAATTTCCTTGGTGATTCAAGTGAAAATGGGATGAAAGTCTAACCTATGTGAAATCATAAAATTATTAGAATAGCTGTTCTGATTTTAGACAGGGATTTCTTTTAGTCCATTCTAAATATTCTTTTATGGCTATGGCACCTGCAGGCCAGATACAGTGTGTTTTATCCCTGAATCTGCACACAGGGCCTACCACATAGGAGGTTTTGTTGAATGAATGTTTATCGATTGAATACATTTTATGTATTTTTGTTTTTAGAGTGAGAACATGTGTATAAGCAGGGGAGAGGGGCAGAGGAAGACCGATAATCTTAAGCAAGCTCCATGCTCAGTATGGAGCTTAATCCTATGACCCTGGAACAATGACCTGAGCCTAAATTAAGAGTCGGACGCTCAACTGACTGAGCCACCCAGATGCCCCATTTTACGTATTTTTAAAGAATATTTTTATTAGTTATATTTTATGATGTAATTATAGTATCCATTTCATTTGTTTCCTAAGTTTTACTTTCTATTTTATAATAGTTATTGTATATATAATCTTTATTAACTATCATTTTTAGGATAATGTAATAATCTATTGTACCTGGATAAACTATAACTTGATTATTTATTTCCTCCTTAGTCAACATTTAAGATTCTTTCAATATCTCAGAACAATAAATAAGACCTTGATGAATATTTCCCTTAATGTACTTTTAATGTATTTACTGTATTTTACTGTACTTTAGATTATTCCAGTAGGGTATTAAGATTGCTTGATCAAGGATTGTGCTAGACATTATTAACATTTGCCAATATCTGTTTCTTCACTCCTTTTGGGCAGGCAGAAAACTTCATTTCTTAGCCTCCTTGACATTGGGTAGGGCCATGTGATATAACTAGTTCTGGCCAATGAAACATGAGGGGAAGGAACACGTAAACCTTACCTCTCCAATCTGAGGAAGGTAGGTTGAGTGAACAAGAAGTCAAAATTTGTTATATTAAATTGCTAGGATTCCAGAGTTAATTTGTTGCCATAGCTAAAACTACTCGATCCCGACTAATACATAGACTTTGGACCTTATTACAGATTAGAGCATATACAGAAAAATTTCATAATTGTTGGTATATAGTAGATATCCAATAAATATCTACTTAATGAATCAGTGAGACTACCAAGGATACATGAAAATACCAATTTCACTGTCAACAGTAATGGATTTATTATTTGATTTTCTAGCCAATTTAATAGGCAAAAATATTGCCATGGCCAACAAAAAATCAACATATTTCTTTGTGTACATCATAAAATATAAACATTTTTTTTCATCTATTATCTCTTTCTTCTCTTGTGTATTGTTTGTTCAAAATCTGGAGTGCCTGAGTGGCTGTTGGTTAAGCATCTGATCGCTTACTTTGGCTCAGGTCATGATCTCATAGCTCATGATACTGAGCCTGGCATCGGGCTCCAGGCTGACGGTATGGTGCCTGCTTTAGGATTCTTTCTCTCTCTCTGCCCCTCCTCTACCCATACAAGCTATCTCTCTCTCAAAATAAGTAAATAAACATTAAAAAATCTTTCATTCATTCTCTGTAACTATTTCTTGAATGTTTTCACTGTCTTAGATATTGGGGATATAGTGGTAAATGATCTTGTTATCATAGAACTTCTATTCTAGTAGGGGAAAAAAATGACATGTAAACAAATGCTTCCATATTTTAGGTTGTAGTAAGTGCAATGAAAATTTAGGTCAGTGTCTTCAAGATAGAGTAGGTATGTCTTCACACAGGGTTGTGAGCATCTTTCTGATAACATCACTTTCGAAGAAAGGGAATGAGTTAAGAAGATCCTGCAAAGAGAAGGTTGCAGCCTGAAAGAATAGCACATAGTATGGCTGTAAGGCAGGGGCACAATTGACATTTTGGGGTAATAGCGAGAAGCCAGTCTGGCTGAAGCAGAATCAGCAAAGAGAAAGTCATAGGAGAAGAAATTGAAGAGGTAAAAAGCTAGAACATGGAGGGTCTCCTAAGCCACTGTTATATCTTTTGACTTTTCTTTGAAGTAATATGTGAGCCACTGGAGGCCTTCGAGCTGAGGGGTGATATGATATGACCTACTATTTAAAAGGATTACTCTGGGGGAATCTGGGTGGCTCATTTGTTGACCCTCTGACTTGGTTTTGGCTCAGGTCGTGATCTCACGGTTGTGAGGTTGACCCATGTCGAGCTCCACACTGTCAGTGCATAGCCTGCTTGGTAGTCTCTTTCTCCCTCTCTCTCTCTCTGCCCCACCTCACTCACTCATCCTCTGTCTCACTTGCTGTCACTCTCTCAAAATCAATAAATATTTAAAAAATAGATAAAAGGATTCCTCTGGCTTCTCTGTAGATGAGATGACATGGGAGGAAGCAGGGGACAGTATTTTGATAGAAGACACCTCAGACCAGGGTGACACCATGGATAAAGGAGTAGGGTGAGATTCTTGGTGTATCTTGTAGTGGAGCTAATAGAGTCTAATGATAGACTGCGGGGGGGCTGGCTGAGAGAAATGAAGGAGTCAAGAATGATTCCAAGGTTTCTGACTTGACTAGAAGAATATAATTGTCATTTACTTTATTGCTTTCTTGAACCATATTTGGTATTTTTAATGGCTCCAGAGAAAGCCATGAGAAATCAAAGGGACAATGCACTCGGGTGGGCATGGTGCTCACTTTCCAGATCCAGGGGTCTGCTCATGGATGGAAAGCAACTAGTACAGTGACTCTCACCCTGTCTGGCTCCCCTCGCCATCTCCTTTCTGCTTCCAGAAACATGGCCTCTGGTGTGGCTGTCTCTAATGGCATCAAGGTGTTTCAATGATACACAGGTGCACAAGCCATCTATGCTGGAGGGGGTGAAGAAGCACAAGAAGATAGTGCTCTGAGACCTACAGGAGGACAGGAAAGTCCCCTGGGAGGAGAGCCAGGAGAGCCTGGTAGGAGCAGTGGGCCAGGCTGGCAGCAACCCCTCTGTGCTTTGTGAAGACACTGCTGGCCAAGGTCTGCTGTTACATCCTCTGTGATGCAAACTAGGAGATGGAGGAGGGTGAGAAGGGGAGGTTGCGTTTATCCCCAGGACCTGGGAGTCTCACTCCTTAGGAGTAGAACAACCTATGCCAGCTCCTAGGATGTCATCTCAAAGAAGCTGATGGAGATTAAGCTCGAATTACAAGCAAACTGTTAGGAGAAATTCAGGCACCAATGAACCCTGGCAGAAAAGTGGGGGGAGAGCATACTTTCTCCCTGAAGGGGCAGCCTTTGTCTTCCTCCTTCCATCCCTGGTGCTTCTAGCCTTCCTAAACTACCTTTAATCTGATTCCTCTTAGGTGGAAGCAGACCCAGTGCCCCGAGGCACTGCGGTTTACAAGGGGTTCTGTATTTTTTTCTGCAACAGTTCTCTTCCCCACTTGTTCCTCCTTGTTCCCATACATCCAGCTTCTTTTTTAAAATTTTTTAAATGTTCATTTATTTTTGAGAGAGAGCGAGCTAGAGCTGCGTGAGCAGAGGAGGGGCAGAGAGAGAGAGAGAGAGAGAGAGAGATCCAAAGTGTGGAAGTGGGCTCCGAGCTAGTTAGAAAGCCCAGTTCAGGGCTTGAACCCATGAACCTCAAGACCATGAGCTGAGCTGAAGTCAGAGGCCTAACCAACTGAGCCACCCAGGTGCCCGCAATACTGCCAGCTTCTAATCATCATAGTGACATTGCTCCTCTGTTTAGTTCTGTGTGTAAAGGAAATGTTGTGAACATGATCCCTTCCTCTTGGGACTGGTTCCCCTCCCCTTTTCCCATGGTTGCAGCCACTCATGGAAGTAGGACTGTAAGAGACCTTCAGCTAACACACACACACCCCAATTTAAAAAAAAATAACAACTCGGATTTAAATTTTTTAGAAAAATGATTGTGGTCTGCTTATGGCCACAGTGATTGGTCCAGGGGTGGGCATTTGACCTTAGATAACCCCATCAAAGGCCCAGGACTTACATTTAATAATTCAGAACAGCTACTCCTTCTACTCAAAATGAACAAGGAAGCAAGCTCCCTGAGACTTCCAGGAGTCCTCTTGCTCCTTTGAGAGGAACTGGCCCTAGAATGAATGTGACATCACAGAAAGCTGAGAAAAGACATAAAAACGCTGGGTCTTTGGTGACATGGCTGAGTCCATCCTGACTTGAAATCGATCCAGAGACCATTCAGTTACATGAGCTAATAAACTCCCTTTCATTGTGTACTCGAGCTGGGGCTGTGTGCTCTGTTACTTGCCACCAGCCACGTCCTAAATGGTATAAGCAGCTTTCCATGTAAACGCTGTCCACAAATCTCAGGCAGAATGCTCTTACCACCTGGGATCTCAAAACACAGGAAACAGTCACCCCAGAAAATCTGCAAACCATTTGAAGCTTAGGATTGGAGAGTGACATCATGTTCTGGGAGAGGAAAGGCCACCTTCAGAGCAGATGCTGTCCAAACTCCTGGAGGAATGGATCCCAGGAACTGTCACAGCAGCAGACGTCACCTGGCCTCGGATGATCTCGGCCACATCCCCAGCAGTGAGGGCCGCGTGTTCTTCCTCAAACAGAGGGTCTTTGGCAACTTGCTTGGACCCTGAAGTGCATGCAGTCATACTCAGCGGCTGCTGGAGGCATGAGATGGAAAGGGATTCTGAATGCGGAGTCTCCATGAACTCCAGCAGCCTGCATCAACATTTGTTTCTGAAAATCCTTTACCAGTCTGTGCTCCTTTCAAGACAGTTTAGGTTCATGACCAGCAGGAGAGGCTGTGGATTCAGATTGCCTGGACCTGTGTCCAGGCTCCGCCAGTGCTGGTGGACCCAGAAGGGCTCTCAGGGCTGAGGTCAGCTGGCAGACAGGGGCTCCGAGGCACCCCTGTCTCAGCAAACGCTCTGCACAGGCTGGTCACTGCCTGAGCTCGGACAGGACCGTTGTGCCATAGACTACCTGGAGCCTTTCCCCCCCAATTGTCTTGATTGTCATCAGGTCTGAAACAAATTCAAGTCTAGTGGCTAAGAGCATCAATACTCTGCAGCTAGACCGCGAGAGTTTGAATCTTAGATCTGCCACCTACAGACTGTGCGAGTTACGTAACTTTTCCATGCCTCAGTTTCCTCCTCTGGAAAAAGGAGGTAATAAGGTACTCTTCAAGTTGCTTGGAGGATAAATTAGTTACTGTAGTGACTCTTAGAACAGTGCCTGGCATCAGTGAGTATTGGCTATAAAGTTGCCTGCAACTTGCTAATCAGTAATGGTAAGGATACAGAGTTGCCAAAGACAAACATGAATTGAGAGAAAAGAAAGAAAAATGCATATGCGAAGCAGAGAGTGCCCTTTAACGTCTGACGAAAAAGAGAATGGTTGGGGTGCCTTTCAATGAGGCCCGGATCTTCTCTTTCCAGCCAGGGTGGGGTCTCTGGGCTGGAGCCAATGAGACTGAAGGGGAAGCCCAGACACCTTCCTGCCGCTGCCGCCTTGGGGCCCCTGCCGGTGTGGCTTTTCTTCTATGCCGCATCAATCCTACTCTGAGTAATAACAACCACTCCTCACTTTTTAAGTCCACCTTAAGCTTACAGAGCCCTTCACAGCATTCTGTATCTCCTCCCACCCCCCAGTAGAGTCCTGTCTTCCCATTTCACAGATGGAAAGAATAGAGCATGAGCTTCCCATCCAGCATCCATAATATTCAAAAACATGTAAGCATCAGGGATTCTTTTTCCCCCTTCTTTATGGTTTTTATTTTCAAAATGTTCTACAGTTAAAAAAACGGTAGAATTTTAATAACACCAGTGAAGCAAAAAAATGAATTTTTAGGAAAAGTAGAATGCCAATACTCAGATCTAACTACTGTTAACATTTGGTGTAAATTAATGGTTCTACATCAGGCAGGGGATGGAAGTGGAAGAAAAAGGCATACATGGGATTATTTGGGGAGCTTTTAAAATATGCAGGTGCTGGGGTGGCGGGTGGCTCAGTCGGTTGAATGTCCAGCTTCAGCTCAGGTCATGGTCTCTCAGCTCATGAGTTCCAGCTCCGTGTTAGGCTCTGGGCTAACAAACAGCTCAGAGCCGGGAAGCTGCTTCTGATTATGTGTCTCCCTCTCTCCCCCTCCCCTGCTCATGCTCTGCCTCTGTCTCTCAAAGGTAAATAAATGTTAAAATGTATTTAAAGAAAAAAAATATGCATGTGCTTAAGCTATTGTACCTGAGGGGGAAGGGCAAGCGTATGAAGATTTAGGGAAAAAGAAGTTAGGTGACACTAATAAACAGCTTCTCTTTTCCTCTTTCACATTCTAGTGGCTCTACCTTCATCCTAGTTGAAAGCAAGCCACTGGGGTATTTTTCCAATCTTTTTTTTCTATGCATAGCTTCCTGGGCACACATAAATATATACTTCTAAATAACAAATCAGAAACTAATAAATGATAGAAAAAAAACAAAGCAAGCAGGCGATGCTGGCATATAATACAATTCCTAATTGCCCTGGATTTTGCTGTACCACAAAGGCACATTAGTAAGGACAAATACAAGTTTACAGGTTGGAAACTGTTAGGCTTTTTCAGCATCAATAGCCCTTCCTGTGAATGTGTTGTTTTGTGATCTGGCAGGTGGAAGTGGCCAAATAATTCTCTGGCCCAGGTTCTCCCAGGGGTCTTGTACCCTTGCTGATTAGTGCTTCATGGTCTTACAGACGTAGCTCTGTGCCAGGGCATTGGACCACTGCCTGTGCTCATATTATTCCCCATTTAGGCCTGCACGAGTGCATGGGGCAAACCCAGCAGGATGCCTGGTGCGTTCTGGAAGGAGTGAGAGCCTGAGCTGTAGAAGGGAGGTCCAGAATGAGGTCTTCCTATCTCTGCTCCTTGTGATGACCCATCCGAGTGCCTGTGACACTGCTCCCAGGTGCTGACTTTCTCTCCTGCGCCAGTCAGCGGACTCTGTGCTACTTACGTGCAGGAAGCGGGTCTGGTGATTTTGTCTTTCTTCCTCTTTGTATCTTGATTGCTTGGAATGGTGCCTGGAACAGAGGGAGCAGTGACTTCTTAATAGGATAAATAATAGGTGTGACCACAGCTAAGTCTAGAGGCTACTCTATGCCTCAAAGGCAGACTAATAACACAGAAGTTCCCGTTCCAATCTTCACAACAACCCCATAAGAGAAAGCCTAGATTCTATTATTCTCCCTATTGGACAGCTGAGGAAATTAGGCAGGGAGAGGTTGAATAACTTGTCCAAGGTCACACAGATAAGTCGCTGTCTGCAATCAAACCAGGGAAGCTGAGTTCCAGCATTCAAATTCATTGTGCCTACTCTTTGTTACTTCTGTCATCCTCTCTCCTCTGATCCAACGGCCGCAGTCATCACCTTAAGATTTTACTTCATCACATGACTCCCTGATCAAGAACCTTCACAGCCAGACTCCCCTGCATGATGTAGAGGCTATCTACAATTGGCCCAATCATCTGACCACGTCGAAGCTGCAAGAATTTCATCCCAACTTGATTTGCAAGCTGTGCAACCTTGGGTATGATGCTTAACCTCTCTCTACTCATGCTCCTCAACTGTAAAACGAGGGCAGTAATGATACTGACTTCAAGTTGCACTAAGGAGAACTTAATAATCACTGATATGGAAACTGCTTAGAATGTGGATTTGCAAGATTTTTCTATAAAGTGTCAGATGGGAAATATTTTCAGCTTTGTGGGTCATATAGTCTCTGTTGCAGCTATTCAACTGTGCCACTGTAGTACAAAAGCAGTCATAGACAATAGGGAAAGGAATGTGTGTGCCTCTGGGTCAATAAACAAACAGTTTTTTTATGGATATTGAAATGTGAATTTCAAGTCATTTTCATGTGTCATGAAATATTCTTTAAAATTTTTTTTTAAATGTTTATTTATGTTGAGAGAGAGAGAAAGAGAGAGCAGAGCAAGGTAGGGGCAGAGAGAGAGGGAGACAGAATTTGAAGCAGGCTCCAGACTCTGAGCTGTCAGCACAGAGCCCAATGCAGGGCTCGAGCCCACAAACAGTGTGAGATCATGACCTGAGCCAAAGTCAGATGCTTACCAATGGAGCCACCCAGGCACTCCAGAAATATTCTTCCTTATATTTTCCCCAGCCATTTAAAAATGTAAAAACTTTTCTTAGCTCATGGACAATAGGAAAACAAGTCCCAGGCTATATGTGGCCCACGGGCTATAGTTTGCAGACTCTTAGTTTTGGAATATTGTCTGGGTCAGAAGAAGAGCTTTATAAATCCAAGAGAAACAGTGTGAAATAAAGAGGAAAAAATAGGAGTTTGTAAGGTACTGAGTGCTTTGACTTGGTAGGGATGTCTGATGGAAGGGTTAGGTCAAATATAATAGACTGAGTTGAGGAGCAAACATCTGCTTATTCCATGCTAATTGCAGAGGAGATGACGGAGCCTCGGGGAGGTTAAGTAACATGGCCAGAGTTGCATAGCTTTTAAATATTAGAACATGAACCTGTTATTTACAGGATACCAAAGACTGTCTTTTTTACTTTATCATCATGCACCAGACACGTAACGAGAACCTATAATATGTCAGAGGCCGTGCCACATCTGGGAACACAGTGGTATCAAAGATTTAGTTCTGACCAAGTGGAGTATAGTCTCATAGGAGACCAGATATTTAAATAAGCAATTATAACTCAGGGTAAAAACTCCTATGATAAAAACACATAGGAGAAGCTCAGAGCTGAAGGCTCTAACTCACATTGGAGAAATCAGAAAAGACTCCCTGAAGGGACCAAAGTCTAAGTGAGACTGGAGGACAAGAAGGAAAGACCCAAGAAAGCACCACATAATAATAATATTAAGGTACAGTGTCTTGTCTGCTTAACCTGGTTCTCTGTTGGTACCTCCTACCCCTGAGAAATCTGGTTCTGAGAGTCATGGCCTTTGAAGGTCCAATATTCTTCCCAGGAGGGTCCCTGAGTCTTCTGAACCTAGGAGTTCTCTGCCCCTACCTCCCTCTTCCTGAAATGCTACCATAGTTTTGCCCCATAGTTCCCTGGAGTCAAGACTCAGCCCCTTCTCTGTTTTCCTCGGTATTTCAAGTACTCCATGAATTTGGTAAACCTGACTCAAGATTTTGGTGGAGGGAGGGTGCGCCATGGGGAGGGGTCACTTTTGGAGCCCGGAGTTTCCGCCCTCTCCTGGCCCCCCACTTCCTTTCTGGAGCTGCAAACAAAATCCTCCCTTTGTCTTGCTGGGAGGGTCCCACCCACCTCCGGTTCAAAGGATCTCGGTTTCTACTTGTGGCACTTAGCAAAGTATTTTCTCAACAAACACAGCTCTACCTTCCTAAGAGGAATTGTCATGAATAAAATGTTCTCTTTCCACATATATCCTCTTATTTGATCCTCCTAGCAAGCCTTCAGAATAGCGGATGTTGTCCCCATTTTACAGATGGGAAAACTCAGTAACTAGCCCAAATGATAGTGTTTGAGAGTTAAACACAGGACTGTCTGATTCCAAAATCTTTCTCAGCTACTCTATTCTGTTTTCTAAGAGCACGGTGATTAGATCTGGAGAGGGGAGGAAAGATGAATATTATTCAAAACTGGGTCCATAAAGAATATTAATTTTACCAGGGACGTTGGTTAAGGGTTATGGGGTTGGTTTGGGAAAAGAACTGTGACCTGGCTGCAAGCGCCCAGAACACCCAAGCCTAGGGCTTGGCCTGAGAACATTCCTGAAAATAGCACTGCAGTTCTTTGATAACTGAGCAGACGCTAAGGAGACAGGGAGAAGAGGAAACAGGAAATGAGGAGAGAGGAAAGGAAGCTAAAGAGAGCCGGTTCAGTATTCAACAAACAATTTTAGATTTAAAGTGAATCCTGCTATTGAAGCCAGAAACTCTAGAGAGGTTCACACGGGCCAAGGTTTTTGGCCAGCTCTTCAGAGAGTTTGGTTCCAAGCTGGGGAAATGAGGTTACTATGAAGCCAGAGTCTCAACATATGAATCAAAGCCTCCTTTTCAGCATCCAAAAGGATTTGGGGGGATGGAGTCCCTAGCAGTTTCAGCGCTGCAGGCTTTGGACCTCTGCCACGTGTGGGTATGTGAGTGCGTGGTTCTCTGCGATTCCAGAGGAAAGCTTGCCGTGCATCAGGGAACAGGGAGCCCCGCCTTCAGGAAGCCTTGAGCGAGGAGCAGCTAAAATGTGCTTCCTCTTCCCCTCTTTCTCCAGCCCTGAAGGTCACTGTGGGCTGACAAGCCCTTCCCCCACACCCTGTGACTGAGTTCAGCCCCCCTAACCACCACTGCCCTCACAGTGGCCCTCAGCTGAATCTGCGAGGTTGCTCTTTACCCCTATCATGCTCCTGGCTGGGCTCTCTCTTCCTTGCACTTCTGTTCTCCAAGATGAAGGGAACCAAATGCCAGTATCACATTGGCAGACCCTTGCTGACCCTAGGGGTCTGCTTCTGTTTCATGAGGGTAGTACAGTGGGTAGTCCTGGAGGTAGGAATTCCTCTTCAGCATACAATGCGAAGATTGCTTAGCACAGTGTCTGCTCCATGGTACTTGCTGTGGATCTGTAAGCTTCTAGTTTCTACCCTGGCCCAGGTCCTGGTGTGCTAGAGTAAGCAACAAACAGAAGAGGTGGGGGGGTGGTGGTGGTGATGGGACCTGAGGGGGAAACATTTGAGAGGCGGATGGGGCAAGTGCATACACAAAGCCCACAGGGACCCTCGTAGAAAAGCCAGTGGATGAGATGGAATGGAGTGAAGCGATTCTGTAAGTGGTGGGAACAGCTTAAAACTCTTGGGTCTTCCTGACTGCCAAACTAGGGTGTTTGAACTTCATCCTGTAGGTAATGGGGAGCCGATGGTTTAGATTTTAACACACATTATTTTGCTATCCTAGATTAAGACTTGGTATTTAATTGAACTCCTACAAAGTTCAGAGGCACAAAGTTGAGCTTGGTGTGAAGTTGAGCTTCTACTGTGCATTTGGGTTCTGTGTCTTTCCTCTCTCCCACCCCCTCCCTATCTTCTCTTCTCCCCTCCCTGCTCTCTTACTTTCTCTCCCTGCATTTTACCAGTTCCAAAACTCTGCATTGCATCTTTCTTGTCCTTGGTAACTAATCCTGGGAATCTTCACAACAACTGATGAGAAGGTTGGAAATATGACAAGTTCTTTTTTTTTTTCTTTTTAAAGCAGGATTAGGCAGCTAATTGTACATTCTGTACAGAAGGGAAAGTGTCTAATGTCTCATCTCTGAGGTCGTCAGATCCCATCCTGTCCTCCCAGAGACTTGACTTATACTGTCTGGGTTATCATGGGATAGTCCCTATGAAGCTCTGATTTGAGTTACCTGTGGGTCCCATTCTCCCCAACCCTAATACACCAATAGTTTTCAGCCAGGGAACAATCCTCTGCAGGGGGGCTTTGCAATGTCTGGAGACATTTTTGGTTGTTACAAACTTGGATAAGGATGGAGGATAATGTGCTACTGGCATTTAGTGGTAGGGGTGGAGGGAAGCCAGGAATGCTGATAACACCCTACAATGCACCCCCTACAACAAAGAATCATCTAGTTCAGAATGTCAGCAGTGCTGAAGCCTCTGAGAGAGAAAGGAAAGTGGAATGAACTGAGGCACTATCTGTGGATAGGAGAGGGATGGGGCAGGATGACTGACCTGAGGGAAAGGTCCACTGGGAGCCACTGTCCTGAGAAGCATTTGGCATTAGAAAGAAGACCAGAAAAATTTTAAATCATGATTATTTTTATTTTTGAGAAAGAGAGGATGAGCGAGGGAGGGGCAGAGAGGCAGGGTACAGAGGATCTGAGGCAGGTTCTGAGCTGTCAGCACAGCCTGATATGGGGCTCTAACTCATGAACCATGAGATCACTACCTGAGCCAAAGTTGGATGCTCAACTGACAGAGCCACCCAGGCATCCCCAACAAAGTTTAATGCACTACTTATGAGCAAATGCAATTTGCCTATTTTTAACTAGCTCCCCTCTGGAAATATTAAAAGTTCAGTATTTTGCTGCTAATGATAATTAGTCTACTAAAAATGTAGCCACTGGAAGCCATCACTTGTTAAGTGTCTTGTGAAACCTGATGTATTCATGGCATCTGAAATGCTCCCAACGTGAGTAACTGCAGCTGTTTTTGGCTATATCTTAAAGGCCCTTGTGGCTTTGGCTTTAGAAACATAAATAGTCTTGGAAGGGAGCAGGCACCAGACATACATTTTGGTGGGGGAATATGTAGCATCTAAAGCATTTTATATCCAGGTGGTCAGTCCTTGAACTCAAATCTCTTAGTAAGAACATGGTTGATTATTAACTTCATTTGGAGGAGTGGAGACTGGTCCCAGTGGTTTGCTGGGTCCATAATGTCTCTCACAGATTGGGTGGTCTCAATTCTCTTTATAGTTAAGTTCTGCCCACCAGGCTGGGTCCGCAACCTCCTGTCCTCGTTCCCTCATGTCCTCATCCAGTCCCAAGGGAATAATCCTCTCCATATGCTAGTGGCCCTTGATGCTCACAGGCAACCCCACTGCATTGTCCTGCTTTCCTGATGGGCCATGTCACATCTTTCTTCTCCTCAAATCTCCACCATCCCCTTCCCCATCACTCTGTGCTGATTTCTCATTTTCTATTGAGAAAACAGAAGCAACCAGCACAACTTCTACAGATTCCACCACACTGACCAGCATCTGTGTCCATTTTGCTCTTCTTCCTTCCCAGTCACCATGGTCCAGCTCTAGGCTCCTCCCCTCTGCCTCCTTAGACATCATTTACCTTCTTTCTCCTGAATTTGTACTTCCCCATCCCTGCTCAATTGGATCATTTCTATCAGTTTATGTACAATATATTTCATATTAAAAAAAAATCTTTCTTGACCCTACATCTCCCTAGCAATTGACCCAGTTTCAGCTCCATTTACCACACACACAAAAAAAAGGTTACCTTCTCATCCTCATTCTCTAACTTGTTTCTCCTGAACCCTTTTTATTTACCCTTTCATCCAATCAAACCAGCAAAACCTACTCTTTTCAAGGTCACCACGACCTCCATTTGAGACACAGCAGCCATGCCTCCGTGGAGCATCCTCCTTCTTGTCACATTCCTGACAGCCTGGGAGAGCTTGATTGTTTCCTTCGCAGTGAAAATGTCTTCAATCCAGGGAGCATTTAGAATTTAATTACAGAGACGAAGTAAATCTGATTCATAGTATTATGTTGTTTTATGTTAAATTTGGAAATAATCTGTGTATTTGACATTTTAAGACTTGTGATGTTTAGTCCTTGTAATGTTTAAATGAATTTGGTATATCGGAAGACAAGATGCTATATTCAAAGACTTTTGTAAGTGACTTAACAAAAACTAGTTTTGTAATCAAAGAATTTTGAACCAGTTACACTATATTTATAAGTTTAATTTTATTGGTTTTACAAGAATGACTGAAATAGTCAGGATTTTTTTTTAGTCACTTAATTCATAGGTAATTAATTAACGTAGAGGGTAAGAGCCAAAATCTGGGTTCTGGAGCCAGACTTTATGGTTCACAAAGCAGTTCAGTTATTAGTAGCTAGATGAGCTTGTGGAATTGCCCTCTGTACATCAGTTTTCCTGTATAGAACAGGAATGATAATAATAGGAGTTATCTGCTGGAATATCTGTGAGAATTAGAGTTAATGATGTAAATTTGTTTACAGTAGTTTCTGGACAGAGTAAGGGCTGTGTTAGCTGTCAGTGAAAAGCAAATTAAACATATTAAATTTATAAATGTGGTTAAAAACCTTTAAAAAGTTTAGTGGGGGCGCCTGGGTGGCTCAGTCGGTTAAGCCTCTGACTTCAGCTCAGGTCAGATCTCATGCTCATAGGTTTGAGCCCCGCATCAGGCTCTGTGCTGACAGCCAGCTCAGAGCCTGGAGCCTGCTTCTAGTTCTGTGTCTCCTTCTCTCTCGGCCCCTCCCCCTCTCATGCTCTTTCTCTCAAAAATAAATTAAAAACATTTAAAAAAATTAAAAAAAATAAAAATAAAAAGTTTAGTGCACTAAGTCTAAGTGGAATAAACCCTTAATCAAACCCTCCCATAAAACAAGTTGTTAAGATTTCCCTTGGAAATCACCTAATAAGATTTGTAGAAGTGACTGAATAGCTTGAAGGAAGAAGTGGGATTCTAGACTTGTTACTCTAATAAATCAAATATGGTTTGTAAATATAACTAGAACCAAAGTACCCTTACTTGTACGACAAAGTTATCTTCTGGGGCATTCGAGAGGCCAAGCTAATTTCCTAAGAGCTCTGTCATCTATTGGTTGCCCACTGGGATTTGGAAGTTTCTGGGCCTGGTGGTGAGGAGCCGAGCTGAGGGGAAGCTGCAGCTTGAAGCAAAGCTGCCCAGCTAGGCCCCCCCTCAGCTGCCAATCCTGGACTGACGCACAGGTAGGTGAGCTTTATACATATCAACACAGTTAATCCTATGGTAACTATATGAAGTGTGCACCATTAATATTCAGATGAGGAAACTGAGGCACGGGGAAGTTAAGTAATTTGCCCCAGGCCACATACCTAATCAGTGGTCACACAGTAGGATTCAAATTCAATCTGGCTCAAGTCCATGGTTAACTACACTTAGATGTTGTCTATTCTAATATAATCTATGACATTTAAAAAAATGGACAGTTGCAGCCCACTACTTTGATTTCATGACCCTGTGATTTTAAAAACCTCCTCCAAGGAGTCGTTCTGTGAGAGCAAGAACTGAAAATCGAACTGTCTCTCAAGAATCTTAAAAACAAAATTTCCACAGTTGGGTTGTGTTCCTAGATTCTGTCATCACTGTCTTCCCCCTGACCCCCCAAGAAAAAGCCCTCTGAACATGTTCCTTTGTGCCTTGGTGGTGAGGAGCTCAGCAGATAGAATAACACAGGCCAGACATTCTCTCCCCCTTACTCACCCACTTCCCCTCAACTCCCAGGTGCTATAAAATCAACAGGAATTCACAACTTCCTGATGAAAAAGAGGGACTGTCACCAGCATTTCAGGGAAAGGGAATGGCTGCCTCCTAGCGCTCTCAGGGATTCTTTCAGCTCCTCATGAAGAAGAGCTTGGGTCCAAACAGAAGAATAAAGTTTGATCCAACCACAGGAGTTATGGAGGGGTCCAGACCACCCAATGGGTCAGGCAGGGAGAGCCTTGGACAGTTTTAGAACTGGATTTGAAATAGAGGCGATAACTGTAGCCTTACAAATATGAGACAAAAGGGAGCCAGTTAAAACTCTCATTCCATTGTGTATATAAAGGCCAGCCACGGGCAGCAGAACAGCTCTTTGATTTTGTTTGGACATATTGGAAAAAAGTATTTTTTTCAGTTTTATTGAGAAATAATTGACCTGCATCCCTGGATACATTTAAGGCATACGGCATGGTGGTTTGCTTTATGTATATTGTGAAATGATGACCAGGGTAGGTTTAGTAACTATTCATCATCTCATATAGATAACAATAAAAAGAAAAGAATGAAAAGTTTCTTCTCGTGATAAAAACTGGTAGAATCTAGACTCTTAACCACTTTTCTATATGTCATACAGCAGTGGTGACTTAGTCATCATGTTGTATGTTACATCCCTGGTCCTTCTTTACCTTGGAACTGGGAGTTTGTACCTTTTGGCCACTTTCCTCCAATTCCCCCTCCTCCCACCCCTGCCTCTGGTCACCATGAGTCTGACTTCTTTCGTTGAGTTTGGTGTTTGTGTTTTTTAGATTCCACAATAAGTGAGATCATAGCATATTTGTCTTTCTCTAACACCTACATAATGTCTTCAGGGTCCAGCCATGAGAAAAAATAATTCTATAATTACAAGTTCCATGTGAAAAGGAAACAGAAATACAATTTCCAGGTTTACATATATATGAGCCTCAATTCAAAACCAGTATCAGGGAGTATCGATTTTTTTTTTAATGTTAAATGGAAGCAACTGGATGTAGAAAAGGTGCTTTATATAACAACCTTCAAAATGTCTCCTATAATCTGAATATTTTTAAGTAAAAGTAATAAGGAAGCAATAAGCGCCATCCCACCACACCTTTCCTCACACGGCTGTCTTCAGGGATTCTGTAAGGCAGCAGATTACAACCTTGCTGCAGCTGAGAGATTGACAGAGAGTTTCCATACTGCACATTGTTTCTTTTTTCCTCTCTTTTTACATTAAAAAGGAAAAACCCAGGAGGATGCAGAAAAACCCAAATTTGTATAAATGAGGACATGCCAAGAGAGTGGGCAGTTTGGCTTTATGATCTCATGAAGGAAAACTCATGACCCTACATATACACACGCATATGTACACATACACACATATATACATACATATCTGTACATATATAACATATACATTTATACATATATCTGTACACACATGTGTATATAATATAAAATATACATACACACACGTACACACATATATCCAGAACCAGCAATGGGTCTTTGTTTATATTGCAAATATTTTTTTTTCTTAAAACATGTTTTTATGCAAAATAGCACCTATTCATTTTGGTGTTAACCACATCCAGAGTCTCCAACAGTATTATTAGCAGTGTAACAGTCTCGTGCTGGTTCATGTTCTCAAGGTGGCTTTGGAGACACAGCCTCTGGGCTGTGACTCCATTTTACA
The DNA here is from genome assembly GCF_006229205.1 of Suricata suricatta. Lineage (NCBI taxonomy): Eukaryota > Metazoa > Chordata > Mammalia > Carnivora > Herpestidae > Suricata > Suricata suricatta. The sequence continues at coordinate 23,801,689 of NC_043709.1, read as the reverse complement.
CCAGGTGTAAGGAGCCCTACTAGAAAAAGGGGTGGTCTGGTGGCAGGACTTTTCAGTTCCAGCCTAGAGTCAGCTATTGACAAAGTTTTGCTTTCTTGTTATCCCTGGACAATCTTTGTTTGTACCAGGATTTAACTTATGAATTAAAAATTATATTGTAGCTGGTTTTTTAAAGAATCCTATAAGACTCAAAAGATAATGAGTAAAGCACTTTGATTGCCAATTAATCAATCTTCAATCCACTTTTTACCAATTATACATCTTCCACACACTATGGAAGACACCAAAGTAGAGATGGGGTTTGGGAGACACGAGATACTCATCCTTTTTTTTAGTTTTGGAAATTTTTGTTTTGATATGATTTCAAACTTAAAAAAAAGTTGTAGGAAGAATACAGAGATCCTGTATGCCCTTCCCCCAGACCCCCCAACTGCTAACCATTACTTAACTGTTTTTGTCATTCTAACATTGTGTGTGTGCATGTGCATGTGCATGTGTGTGTACTATGTTTTCTGAACTGCTGGAGAGTAAGTTCAGACCCAATGTTCCTTTACTCCTAAATACTTCAACGTATATTTCCTAAGAATGAAGACTTATCTTACATTACTGTTTTCATCTTTGGAAGTTGAAACTGATACCATATTATTTTCTAATGTACAGTCCTTATTCATTCAAATTTCATCAATTGTCCCAATAATTTCTTTGGTAGAAAAAATAATTTATTTTTCTGGTCTAGGATCCAGTCTAGGGTTACAAGTCCTACTTAGTTATCATGTTTCTTTAGTGTCCTTTAATGCGTAAGTGTTTCTCAGATTATGTCATGGCCTTGACATTTTTAAAGGGTACTGACCAGTTACCTTGAAGAATGTTCATCAGTTTGGGTTTGTCTAAGATTTCCTCACGATTAGATTCAGGTAATATATTATTGGCAAGAATACCACAGAAGCAATGCTGTTGCTTTTCACTGCATCATATCATGAGACACATCATGTCTATTTGTTCCGTTCCTTGAGATATTAGCTTTCATCCTGAAGTTGGTGTCTGCCAGATTTCCCTATTGTAAAATGACTATTTTTCTCTTTGTAATTAATAGGTAATTTGTGGCAGAAACTTCCTCATTAAACTTTTACTGACCAATTTTAGAATCTAACTCATGGTTCTTTCTGACTCAGCACCTATGACTGTTTCTAAATAATGATGATTTTCTTTTTTTTCCTAGCTTTACCGAGATATGATGGACAAATAAAAATTGTACATATTTAGAGTGTACAACTTGACATTTTAGTATACATGTGCATTATGAGATGAATATCACAATCAGGCTAATTAACATATCTATCACCTCACATTGTTACCATTTGTGTGCGTGTGGTAAGAGCACTTGATCTCTCTCAGCAGTTTTCAAGCATATGATAATACATTACTATTAACTGTAGTCACTGAGCTGTACACTGGGTGTCCAGAATTTATTCATTCATCATATAACTGAAAATGTGTGCCCTGTGATCAACATCTCTGTTCCTCTCAACCCCCAACTCCCTTTTCTACTCTTTGTTACTGAGTTCAACTTTTTCTTTTTCTCTTTCTTCTTTCTTTCCTTTCTTTTATTAAGACTCCACATATAAGTGAGATTGTGCAGTATTTGCCTTTTGGTATCTGGCTTATTTCACTTAGCATAATGTCCTTCAGGGTCATTCATGTTGTTGCAAATGAAAGTATTTCCTTCTTTTTCAAGGCTGAATAATAGTCCACTATATGTATGGATATGTGTGTATATATACACCACATTTTCTTTCTCCGTTTATCTGTTGATGGACACTTAAGTTGTTTCCATATCATGGCTATTGTGGATAATACTGTGATGAACATGAGAATGCAAAAACATCCTCAAGATAGTGATTTTTTTTTTCTTTTGGATATATACCTAGAAGTAGATTCCTGGATCATATGGCATTTCTATCTGATCACTGATGATTGGATGGCAATCCACAGAGTGACAGAAAATAATTATAAATTATATATCTGATATGAATCTAATATCTACAATATGTAAAAAACTCTCACAACGGAACAACAAACAACCCAATTACAAAATAGATCTAAATAAACCTTTTTTCAAAAAAGGTATACAAATGGCCAAAAGATGCACAACCTTGTTAGCCATCATGGCAAGTCAAATATTAAAACCTCAAAGTTTCACACCAACTATGATTACTAGAACAATAATAGTAACAACAACAACAACAACAGATAATAAGTGTTGGTGAGAAAGTGGGGAAATCGCAACCCTCATGTGTTGGTTGCTGGTGGGAAGATAAGATGCAGCCACTTTGGGAAGAAGTCTGGCAGTTCCTCAGAACGGTAAACCTCGGGTCATCACACAGTCCGGGAATTCTAATCCTAGGTATTCATCCAAGAGGATTGAAGGCACATGTCCTCACGAAAAAGCACACACAAATGTTCATAGCAACATTACTTACAATAGCCAAAAAGAAGAAACAATCAAAATGCCTATGAATCGATGAGTGGATAAGCAGAATGTATATCCATATAACATACATATGATAGAATAATATCTCCATATAATAGAATATTATTAAGCTATAAAAAGGAATAAAGTACTAACAGAGGCTATAACATGAATGAACCTTGGAAACATCATGCCAAATGAGAGAAGGCAGACCTAAAAGGCCTGGTGTTATATAATTCCCTTTACATGAAATGCCCAGAATGAGCAAATCTATAAAGGTAGAACGTGGATTAGTTGTTGCCTAGGGCTGTGGGGCAAATAGAGAGTGACTGTAATGAGTACACTTTCTTTTCTCCGTGATGAATATGCTTTAAAATTGGTTGTAGTACTGTTGCTCAACTCTGTGAGTATACTAAAAACCATTCAATTGCACACTTTACAGAGGTGAATTGTATGCGAATTATATCTAAATAAAGCTGTCCTATAGAAAGAAAGAAGAGAGAGAGGAAGAAGAGAAGGAAGGAAGGCTAAACCATGGAAACTCCTGGGGTTGTGTTGTAGGGGATGAGGTCATCATGGCAGACAGTAGGTAGGAATAGAGGCAGAAACAGTCATCACGTTGTGGGAAGTCCTGTAGGCCACAGTAGGATCTGGCTTTTATTTTCATTGCAATGGGCAGCATTTGAGAGTTTTAAGCAAAGGGGTGATATGATCTGATTATAAAAAACAATTCTGGCTCTTGTGTAGAGATTATGCTTGGGGTGAGTTGGCAAGCCTGGATGTGGGGAACTCAAGTGAAAGTTTCTGTGCTATGGACTGGGTCACGGTAATGGGTAATGACATACTTTCATGGCTGATTCCACCATTTACAACAAATAATCTTCATCCTTCTCTGTGCCTCTAGCCCATCCTCACTTCCTCCTACACCCCCTCCAGCTTCTTTTCCAAGGAAAGGGAACATGATAAAATTAGCAAACACCACCACCAGACCTTCAGCCTATTCACTATGCTTGGTTTAGAAACAGGACTATTCTAGTCCATTCGACAAATCTTCATGGAGTGGGAGAACAATAGAAGGGCATGTGGACAATGGGATCGTGACTTTTCCCACACACTGTCAGAAAGGAGTTCGTGGTTACCATGCTCAAAGCAAAAGAATGTGCCTAACCGGGGTTCTGAGGACAGAAAGGCCAAAAATAAAACAAGATATTCTTGATTTTTGAGTTACAGTTAGACAGGAAGTAATGGCACACATTCATGATGTTTAGAGAACTGCAAAGGATCAAAAAGAAATACACGGCTCACACTTATCACCTCTTGGAGGTAATCACAACACTCATATCACACACCCTAACCTGAGCATCAACTAGTCTTCCAAGGATGCTCCGGTTCTGGCTTCTGGGGGCTGATTAATGGCGCTACCCAGTAGGTGTCATGTGACACGATTAGTCTATCTTCTTCTAAAACACCAATCAATGGGATGCCTGGGTGGCTCAGTCGCTTAAGCCTTCGACTTCAGCTCAGATCATGATCTCACGGTTCGTGGGTTTGGGCCTCACGTTGGGCTCTGTGCTGACAGCTCAGAGCCTGTAGCCTGCTTTGGATTCCACTGTGTCTCCCTGTCTCTCTGCCCCTCCCCTGCTGGTGCTCTATCTCCAAAAATAAACAAACATTAAAATTTTAAAATAAATAAATAAATAAATAAATAAATAAATAAATAAAACACCAATCAAGAAGTTCTCTTCTTACCAAAGTGGTATAAACTTCTGGAAGGAAAATTCAGGTGTTACGGAGACAGCAGCTTTTAAAGACCTTCTTTAACGAAGAGTACAGAATTACAAGTACAAATTTAGGTATGAAATGAGTTTTGACAAAATTCTAAATGTTAACACATTCCACAAACACCACAAAATCTATTAAAATAACTATTTCATTTATTGATTGACCACCTGGAATACCTTAGTAATCTTTTTCCTCAACAGTTGTGATTGCATACTCTTTTAACCTCTCTATACAAAAACAGTGTGGTAAAATGGTTGTTATCAAGAGAGAATAGGAAAATAATCCTTTCCTTTGCACGGTTATGTTTTTCTTAATGTCCATGGTTTGGAAAAGTTCCTCTGCATTTCCAAATCTTTTGTTGGCACTGCTCCTCCTGCAGTGTACTCTTACAGACTCTCGCTTCAGCAGTATCTTTGATAGAAGCTGCCACCAGGAGCTGGTCCAGCTTGGTCAGGTCCTTGCCAGGCCCCATGCTTCTCCAAGTCCTGGGGCAGTCGTGAAGCTTAGTCACAATAGCTTCTGAGCAGAAAGCAGAGCAGCATCTAGTTCAGACCTTTCTTCTAAGAATCAAAGATAGCATTGGAATGCTCCAGTAGATTTGGGTACTGGGTGGATGTGAATATGGTTCAAGCAGCCAGCTAGCCCTACCTGAAGCCCCAGCATCATACTAGGGCAAGGGGGTGACCTTTAGTCTGGGATGAGCTCTGTGCCTCCTATATTGGACTCCTGCAAGCTTATAGGGGAACCCTGGGAGCCTTAGAAGGGGCTCAAACAAATGAGGGTTAAACTCCATTCATTTCTCAGTAAATCTGCCTCTCCAAGCCCCAGTTGTCATCAGGAGACATGGCTGCGGCCACTGGACAGGAGGATAATTACAACCTTGTCCACAGCAAAAGATTGGGACCTCACTCTTTCAAGGCAAGAAATAATATTTTGGATCAGATGTCTTGGATAAGACCAAGTGCAAAACATACAAGGAGATTAAGAGCAACCCAGAACTATTCTCTTAGCCCCATTTCTCTAGTGTTGTCACTGGCCAATTAGTGAAGAGGAACCGATTATAGTAGCAGTGAAAATATATTCAGTGCTTACATGCCAGTCAGTGTTCTAAGCACTTAACCTGTATGATCTAATGTGAACCTCATGACATCCCAAAGAGGTAGGAACAATCACAGTAAAACCTTGGTTTGCAAGCATAATTTGTTCCAGAAGCATGCTTATAATCCAAAGCACTTGTATATCAAAGTGAATTTCCCCAAAAGAAATAATAGGAACACAGATGATTCATTCCACAACCCAAAAATATCCATATAAAAATGATTTCAATACTGTATTACAATACACAATAATAAATACAAAATCTAAAGAAAAGTAAATTAACCTACACTTACTTTTGAAAACCTTCATGGTTAGTGTGAGAGAGATAAGAGGAGAGTTATTGTGTAGGACGACTCACTGTCACCATCAGAATCACTGCTATCTATTGGCTCAATGGAATCTTTTTCTTCATGGGGGCTATTGTATAGGCTCTCATGATGTTACTATAGTACAGTATTAATAAGCTCTTGTCATATACTGTATTTAATGTAACTGGCAATAAGACAGCAGAGGAAAGGGTCTATATCTGACCTAGAATGAAGCAAAGCATTCCTAAGCTTACTCTTGTATGGAAAAGCAAAGGACTGTCCATAGGTGCTTTGAAGTGACAAAAGATAAACTAGTGCGAGTGTGGGCACCTTCTAATGTTCTGAAAAATCACTGATTTCTGCCAAACACCATGATCTGAGCATGGGAGATGACCACCCACAATCCTGCAGCGCGAGAGAGAGAGAGGAAGAGAGAGAGAGAGAGAGAACCATTGATTCAGCTGTGATCATGTGACATTTGTCATCACATACTATTTATATTGCAAGACATCACTCATTTATCAACTTAAAATTTATTAGAAATGTTTGCTTGTTTTGCAGAACACTCACAGAACAAGTTACTCACAATCCAATGTTTCATACAGAAGGGGAAACCTGGACACTGAGGTTCTGGCTGCTCATTTAGCTGGGCTCAGAGCATGTATGCTTTACCACCTCACTAGAAGGCTCATTTCCATTCATTCTCTCTTAGTTCATTATATATAAAAACATAAAGCATGTTTTATAGAGTTCACATTGAAGAGTGTGGGGTGAGTTGTTCACAATCAGTTCTCTGGGGATCTTCGCCAAGTTCCCAGTTAAGTATTGTTTTGTGTGTGTCCGTATGTGTGTACACGTATATATGTGTACTGTTTATCTCAAACTGTGTTTTTTTTCATTGAATGAAAAAATACCTTTAAGTTTCTGGTGCCCAAAGTTTTAGGGTTAGAATACCAATTTGGCTACCATTACAAAAATCAAAATAAAAGTAGCTTAAACAAAAAGAAGTTTGTTTTTCTGTCCTATAACAATCAAAGTATGAATAGTCTAAGGCTGAAATGGTGGCTCCATGATTATTAAAATCCAAGTTTCTCCTTTATCCTCAACAGAGGACTTCCAGCTCATAGTTGAAGATGACCACTCCAGGTGCTGCCATCACATCTGCATCCCAGCCTACAGAAGGGTAGAGGGAAGATGTGGGAGGTGATGGTATTCTTTCCATTTGAGGTCATGGACCAGAAATGGCATACATCATATCTGCCCACATCACTTCTGCCCACATTCCATCAGTTGAAAATTATTCTTTATCTCATTCAGGTACAAGGGATGCTGGAAAGTGTGGTCTTTAGTGAAACAGTCATGTGTCTGACTAAACTTCAGAGGCTATATTATCAAAGGACGAAGGGAGGATTGGCCGCTGGGGATAGCCAGCAATCCTGTCACAAGGAAAAAAAAAACCAGATCAACTGAATGCACCACTTTGTATCCACATCAATGATTTTGTTAGTTTCTGTGCCTTTTAAGACCACAAGGGAACTACTGGTTACTGGTGCCTCTAATGTAAACATTTGCAGAGTTGCATTTTTTTTTTTAGCAGAGAAGCTAAAAACTCAGTGAATAAGGAAGTCACTCTATGTTCCTGTTCCCACTTAGGGTATAAGCATTAAAAAAGTTAAGTATGTGCATAAGACAGCCCAAAGAAGCAAACAGGATGCTCCTATAGTACATGGCATGAGGCTTTAACGGGTTGAATCCTTCTCTATCCATAATTCAGTAAATTCACTTGAAAATGGAATGGTTTCATTTCTGTACAAGGCTAGAAACAGCAGGATCACATCTTCATGTTCAGCCCCTCCACCGCCCCATTCAAACTCAGGTGTTGGCTTCAACAGTAATACAGTGATCCACTCTGAATACAAAGAGCACACCCCTGGAGCAAGTAGCAAGCTTGGAACCATTTCCCCACCTTGTTTACTCTGGTCTGAATGGCTGGTTCGGAGTATGCCACGGTGTGCAGTGTTAAAGAAGCCAGCGACTCATAGAATGGAGCTCTAAACATCATGGTCAGTGCAAGACCGACTTGATGACCCACAAGCATCATATAATTTATGTATTCATGTCCAAGCTCAATGAGTAAAACAAATGTTATGACATTATAGGCTGTGTCAAAATGACTGCCAAGCCACCAGTCAATTTAACAATATAATCAATCAAAAGTCATCAAATGAGTAGTTAAGGAAACCATCCCACATAGGCAGCATAATGAAACAGCTGAAATTTTCACCCATCAGCGAAATAGCTGGGTCTTGTGAAGAGACAGGCAAGAAAGAATGATAAAACCAGGGGGCTCATGAAGTCATCACATACAGTCCCGCTCTGGGGTCAGGTCAAAATTAAAGTCCAGTTTAACAAACTTGAGTAATGAGAATGGAACTGTCTTCCTCTGAAGTATGTTCCAGGGTCCAATTAGGAAATGCTTTCATATTCACAGCCACCATTGTGGTGCAATCTCAACCCATTTCCTATAATTTGCTCCTCCATGGAGATGGAAAACAGCTGGCCATTTTCCCCCTTGTGATAATCTTTCTTGTTCAATACCACACACACTCAGTTCTCTCTTTTCCACGTTAACAAACCCAGACTCTGCCTGTTTTCAGACCACTCTTATTTTCCAGGTATTGTTGTGGCTTTCCTATCTTTCCTATGGATTTCTCCTTATCTCTTTTAAAATGCAAAATTTTACCCCGAGTGGTTTAAAATGGCCTTGTTCAGTCTGAGGAATGCTGAAGGATGGTCTCAGTCTCAGTATCTCACAGTCCTGACCACAGGCTGTGTTTAAATGGTGGTCTTCAGTGGCCTCCATTTCCATGACCTGCAAGCCTCACTAATTTTTCCCCAATAAGGATTCCGTTCTGTTTTTAGAAAACTACTTCTCTTGTTTGTCATGGTGACTTAGGGCATGATTTCCCTCCTCCAAAATGTTAATACAGCCACCAAACTTGATGTCCTCTGTGACTAATAAACACATTCTAAATGAATTACTCTAGCTTCAGACAAGATTGTTAACAGCCCTAACTAGCACATTTGAGTCACCAATAAATACTTCCCTCCACTGGCTGCTTCAGGGCATGAACAACTCCGCATATGCAGTTGGATTCACTTGGTTTATTGACTGGATACTGTGGAAAGAGCAAATAAAGACCCAGCTTTGGGCCAGACCAGGGTTTCTCAATGTTGGACTGTTGGTATTTGGAGCCAGGGAATTCTCTATTCTGGGAGGCTGCTCTGTGTATATGTACACTTAGCAGCATCCATGGACTCCACCCACTAGATGCCAGTAGCAATCCCCTGCTCAATTATGACAATCAAAAATGTCTCCAGACATTGCCAGATGTCCCCTGGGGGGGGGGGAGATAAAATCAACCCCAAGTTGAGAACCACTGTTCCAGATGTTTGACTTCCCTTTCCAGACAGAAAGCAAATTGGTTCAAGAATATTTGCTCCCAACAAAACCTCATTATCTACTACCCAGCATCGCAGGAACTGCTGGACTGAGCACTCATCATAACGCAGAGGAGCCTTTCTGTACTGTCTACTAGCTTCATCCTCTGAGATCAAGATTATCACCCCCATTTCATAGACACAGAGTGGTTGAACCAGGCTGGCAGGACTGCATAGCCACCAAGGGGATTATTTGAACCCAGATCAGCAAGGATCCAAAGTCTCTGCTCTTTCTATCATCTAACACCACCTCTCCATTAAAAAAAAATAGTTTATTGTCAAATTGGTTTCCATACAACACCCAGTGCTCTTCCCCACAAGTGCCCTCCTCCATCACCACCACCTTTTCCCCCCTCCCCCTTCCCCTTCAACCCTCAATTCATTTTCAGTATTCAATAGTCTCTCAAGTTTTGCGTCCCTCTCTCTCCCCAACTCTCTTTCCCTCTTCCCCTCCCCCTGGTCCTCCATTAGGTTTCTCCTGT